>NC_047068.1:8923646-9035349 GCF_902459465.1 Asterias rubens | reverse complement strand
TTTCATCAAATTTATACCCAAGTTTTTTGCAATCATAAAAATCACACATAAATGTTTACAAAACAAAATTGGAATTAGTCCAGTTTTTTAATTTCACATTTTTTCGACATTTTCAAAATGAAATGAGGTCATGAAACTCGTGAATGTTCATCACTGTTCTTCATGTCTTTTGTCAACCATGAACATTCATGAATATTCATCAAACATTCTTGTATTGGTAACTCAAAAACCTTTTGCAGTACAGTCAAGATTATTCCTTAAACTGCAAAGATAGTTTTAGATTGACTTTCGTGAGAATCCATGAAGTTCATGAAAGTCCACTAAATGTTCATGAATTGAATGGATGGATTGAAGTTCATGAACTTGGTTCATAAACTGCTGTAATGAACAGTTATGAACTGTTGATGAATGTTCATAAACTGATCATGGACGTTCTTGAAAACTCAAGTCACGAATTTCATCCTGCCTGAGATGCCTCGAAATTTCACGGTTCCTTTTACTTGTGAACTAACACGTTCTGCCATTTTGTGGAGAGTCAAAAACTTGACTCCACAAAATGGCGAGCCGTGTTACTTCACGACGTAGAAGGAAAAATCATGCAATTTCGAGGCATATTGTGTGTGGATTGTTAAAATTATTCTACTTTTAAAAGATCTTTCTAACCATATGCATTAGTATGACAAACGGTTTCAACGCATTTCATGGACCAACTCGCCCGACCCAATTTGCTTGTTTTTTGGTGTTTTGGGGCTATATTTTTGTTAACGTAGTTTGAGAAAGAAGTAATGCTTCCATAAAATATTTGAATTGAATATTAAAGGCCTCAGCTGAGGTATCAAATTGTACTTGAAGGCATGAGTTTGAGTTTCTTGTGTTAAGGCACGAGACACCTGTTCACTTGGTTTATCTCAACATAATTGTATGCATAAAATAACAAACCAGTGAAATTTTCAACTCAATTAGCTGTCAAAGTTGCGAGAGAATAATGGAGGGAAACAAAAAATCGCTTTCAGATGCTCGAATTCGAGACCTTAGCTGAATAAAGGAATATTAAAACAACAATTACAATAACAACACATATTAATTTAAAGCTACGAAAATATTTACCGGGGTTTTGTTGTCAACGCTATTTGTAGATAAAATTTTCAAAGAAAGAGATAAAAAAAGTCACACGTAAAAGTTTCAGCATAAGTTTCATACGTAATGACTTGCTGAGAAATCAAGAAAAACTGTCACAGCATTTTCACACGAACATCGAATTCATCCATTACAGTTCAAAGTAGACACAACCCTCAGTATCCTTAGAGTCGGTGTTATTGTCCTCCTCAAGTGACGTTATTGAGTTGACATTTCTTCTCTTTCTCGCTGCTCGGCCAAACATTAAAGGAGCGGCAACGAGGATCTGATGTACACGCCCAGCCACAAGCAATCACACCCTCTACGGCAAGGTTGTCGATGACGTGATTGAGGGGGCAGTATTGAGAGACACGCCCATCGAGACCTAGCAGGGTGTGGTAGATTGGCACGGTAGGGGCTGGCATCTCACATGCAGCAAATTTAGGGGCGTCACTCTTGCAACTTAAGTTGTCAGACCATCCACCAGAATAAATCGTCATTCGGGCACAGTTCAGATCCATGTCGTTTCTTGGGCTGTCGTCTTTCCAATTTGTGAATCTTGCAGGCTGACCACCACACAGCCAAACTCCTTCTTGAGCAGCATCTGTGCAGCCGATCCACATACCGTCATTCCCTTTCACTGCCCATTCGTAGATGAAGTCGTTTTCTTCTCTTGAATCAGGCACTATGAGGTTGCTCCCTGGTCGCTTGCATGCCGCCTCGGCTTGCATCCAGTTCATCTTCTCAGGGAGTAAGATGTAGCAAGACTGACGCCATTTTACCCAGCCAGTTGGACAAGAGGAGAGGACGATAGCAATGCTTTGAATTGTCATCAATATCAAGAGATGAAACAGAATGGTATTCATGCTTTTAAGAAATAACATCATCTTGCTGCACTCGTCACTTCAATAAGCAGTTTTTTCACCACAGACAAGAGACTTCACATCAAAATACAATATGCTACCACACTAAAAACTGGCCTGTAGTCACGTTCGTCTATCTCGGTGTCTTATTTATAAAATGGGTAGAATACTATTATTGACTCGTAAATTACCTAATGGCGACAAACGCAAACCTCTTATATTTGACATTTTGAAGAGGCATTCAAAGATAATAGCAGAACAATAAGGATTATTGGTCCATTGTCAAGCAGTAAAAGGACCTACTGGGAAGCCTAAATCAAGACAGTGACTTATAAATTCGGCCTCAATATTGCCATGATGATTGGCAGTGTGACGTCAGACTATCAGCACAGGTCGTTTCATACCTTAACTTGAGAACAATAATAACAGTAATAATAACAAATTCTTATACAGAACATTTCACAATCATCGTATCAATGTGCTTTACATTAGTACCCTGGTGATTGGGCCAATAACATCCCTTTAATACTTGTTGAGTAACCGTACAGTTTTTTGGGTTTTTGGTGTGTTTTTTAATGAGTAAAACAAGTCATGAACATTATTTTAGCAACTGAAAGCGTATTGACCAGCTATTACTGGTTAACATTAATGTACTCTCTACTTAAAGGCTCTGGACACTATTGGTAATTGTCAAAGACCAGTCTTATCACTTGGTGTATCTCAACATGCATAACAAAAAAACTGTGCAAATTTAAACTTACTTGGTCGTCGAAGTTGCGAGACAATACTGGAACATAAAACACCCTTCTCACACAAAGTTGTGTACTTTCAGATGCTTGATATTTCGGGACCTCAAAATCTAACTCTGATGTCTTGATATCAAATTCGCAGAAAATTACTTCAAAGGGAGCCGTTTCTCACAATGTTTTAAACTATACACAGCTCAATGCTTGTTGATACCAGGAAAGTTTTTATGTTAAAAATTATTTTGAGTAAATACCAATAGT
The DNA here is from genome assembly GCF_902459465.1 of Asterias rubens. Taxonomy (NCBI): domain Eukaryota; kingdom Metazoa; phylum Echinodermata; class Asteroidea; order Forcipulatida; family Asteriidae; genus Asterias; species Asterias rubens. The sequence continues at coordinate 9,032,363 of NC_047068.1, read as the reverse complement.
GTCCAGTGCCTTTAAAGCTACGACAACAATACAGTGGTTTTGTTGTCCACGCAATTTGTAATTTAAGTTACAATACGAAAATAGATGATAGAGTCACAAGTGAAAGTTTCAGCTGCACACGTAACTACTTGCTGATAAATCAGGAAATAACTGTCAAAGTGTTTTCACAAGAAGCTCGAATTCAATCGAGAACGGACTCCTTTAAGGTTCAAAGTAGACACAACACTCAATGTTCTTCAAGTCGGTGTGATCGTCCTCAAGAAATGTGACGTTGTTGAGGTGACATTTCTTCTCTTTCTCGCTGCTCTGCCAAACATTAAAGGAGCGGCAACGAGGATCTGATGTACACGCCCAGCCACAAGCAATCACACCCTCTACGGCCAGGTTGTCGATGACGTGATTGAGGGGGCAGTATTGAGAGACACGCCCATCGGGACCTAGCAGGGTGTGGTAGATTGGCACGGTAGGGGCTGGCATCTCACATGCAGCAAATTTAGGGGCGCCATTCTTGCAACTTATGTTGTCAGACCAAACTCCAGATGCTTGAACTGTCATTCGTGGACAGTTCAAGTTCGTGTCGTTTCTTGGGCTGTCGTCTTTCCAGTTGGTGAATCTTGCAGGCTGACCCCCACACAGCCAAACTCCTTCTTGAGCAGCATCTGTGCAGCCGATCCATAGACCTCCCTTCCCATTCACTGCCCACTCGTAGATGAAGTGGCTTTCTTCTCTTGAATCAGGCACTATGAGGTTGCTCCCTGGTCGCTTGCATGCCGCCTCGGCTTGCATCCAGTTCATCTTCTCAGGGAGTAAGATGTAGCAAGACTGACGCCATTTTACCCAGCCAGTTGGACAAGAGGAGAGGACGATAGCAATGCTTTGAATTGTCATCAATATCAAGAGATGAAACAGAATGGTATTCATGCTTTTAAGAAATAACATCATCTTGCTGCACTCGTCACTTCAATAAGCAGTTTTTTCACCACAGACAAGAGACTTCACATCAAAATACAATATGCTACCACACTAAAAACTGGCCTGTAGTCACGTTCGTCTATCTCGGTGTCTTATTTATAAAATGGGTAGAATACTATTATTGACTCGTAAATTACCTAATGGCGACAAACGCAAACCTCTTATATTTGACATTTTGAAGAGGCATTCAAAGATAATAGCAGAACAATAAGGATTATTGGTCCATTGTCAAGCAGTAAAAGGACCTACTGGGAAGCCTAAATCAAGACAGTGACTTATAAATTCGGCCTCAATATTGCCATGATGATTGGCAGTGTGACGTCAGACTATCAGCACAGGTCGTTTCATACCTTAACTTGAGAACAATAACAACAGTAATAATAACAAATTCTTATACAGAACATTTCACAATCATCGTATCAGTGTGCTTTACATTAGTACCCTGGTGATTTGGCCAATAACATCCCTTTAATACTTGTTGAGTAACCGTACAGTTTTTTGGGTTTTTGGTGTGTTTTTTAATGAGTAAAACAAGTCATGAACATTATTTTAGCAACTGAAAGCGTATTGACCAGCTATTACTGGTTAACATTAATGTACTCTCTACTTAAAGGCACTGGACACTATTGGTAATTGTCAAAGACCAGTCTTATCACTTGGTGTATCTCAACATGCATAACAAAAAAACTGTGCAAATTTAAACTTACTTGGTCGTCGAAGTTGCGAGACAATACTGGAACATAAAACACCCTTCTCACACAAAGTTGTGTACTTTCAGATGCTTGATATTTCGGGACCTCAAAATCTAACTCTGATGTCTTGATATCAAATTCGCAGAAAATTACTTCAAAGGGAGCCGTTTCTCACAATGTTTTAAACTATACACAGCTCAATGCTTGTTGATACCAGGAAAGTTTTTATGTTAAAAATTATTTTGAGTAAATACCAATAGTGTCCAGTGCCTTTAAAGCTACGACAACAATACAGTGGTTTTGTTGTCCACGCAATTTGTAATTTAAGTTACAATACGAAAATAGATGATAGAGTCACAAGTGAAAGTTTCAGCTGCACACGTAACTACTTGCTGATAAATCAGGAAATAACTGTCAAAGTGTTTTCACAAGAAGCTCGAATTCAATCGAGAACGGACTCCTTTAAGGTTCAAAGTAGACACAACACTCAATGTTCTTCAAGTCGGTGTGATCGTCCTCAAGAAATGTGACGTTGTTGAGTTGACATTTCTTCTCTTTCTCGCTGCTCTGCCAAACATTAAAGGAGCGGCAACGAGGATCTGATGTACACGCCCAGCCACAAGCAATCACACCCTCTACGGCCAGGTTGTCGATGACGTGATTGAGGGGGCAGTATTGAGAGACACGCCCATCGGGACCTAGCAGGGTGTGGTAGATTGGCACGGTAGGGGCTGGCATCTCACATGCAGCAAATTTAGGGGCGCCATTCTTGCAACTTATGTTGTCAGACCAAACTCCAGATGCTTGAACTGTCATTCGTGGACAGTTCAAGTTCGTGTCGTTTCTTGGGCTGTCGTCTTTCCAGTTGGTGAATCTTGCAGGCTGACCCCCACACAGCCAAACTCCTTCTTGAGCAGCATCTGTGCAGCCGATCCATAGACCTCCCTTCCCATTCACTGCCCACTCGTAGATGAAGTGGCTTTCTTCTCTTGAATCAGGCACTATGAGGTTGCTCCTTAGTCGCTTGCATGCCGTCTCGGCTTGCATCCAGTTCATCTTCTCAGGGAGTAAGATGTAACAAGACTGACGCCATTTTACCCAGCCAGATGGACAAGAGGAGAGGACGATGACAATGCTTTGAATTATCATCAATATTAAGAGATGAAACAGAATGGTATTCATGCTTTTAAGAAATAACATCATCTTGCTACACTCGTCACTTCAATAAGCAGTTTTTTCACCACAGACAGAGACTTCACATCAAAATACAATAGGCTACCACACTCAAAACTGGCCTGTAGTCACGTTCGTCTATCTCAGTGTCTTACTTATAAAATGGGTAGAATACTATTATTGACTCGTAAATTACCTTATGGCGACAAACGCAAACCTCTTATATTTGACATTTTGAAGAGGCATTCAAAGATAATAGCAGCACAATTGGGAATATTGATCCACTGTCAAGCAATAAAGGACCTACTCCTGGTTTTAATAGCTTAATTAAATCAAGACAGTGACTTATAAATATTCGGCTTTAATATTGCCATTATGATTTGCAGCGTGACGTCAGACTCTTCTAAGCCACTTGTCGATTCATACCTTAACTTGAGAATAATAACAATAATAATTACAAATTCTAATTTTCACAATAACCGTATCAATGTGCTTTACATAAGTACCCTGGTCATTGGGCCAATAACATCCCTTTAATACTTGCTGGGGTACTGTACACTTTTTTAAGCCATTTGACACTTTCGGTAAACAGTATTGTCCAAAGGCCCACACATCGTGTATCAAAACTTATACATAAAATAACAAACCTGTGAAAATCTAGGCTCAATCGGTCATCGGAGTCGGGAGAAAATAACGGGAAACCCACGCTTGTTTCCGCATGTTTCGCCGTGTCATGACATGTGTTTAATAATAAAAAACGGAACTCTCGATATCGAGAATTGATAATTGTTTTAATGTTTTCTCAAAAAGTAAAGTGTTTCATGGAATAATATTTCAAGAGAAGTCTTTCACCATCTGTAAACCCTGTAAGTTATTAAATCTGTGAACTTTTATTTTTGTTTCTGTTCCGAAAGTGTAATGGCTTTAAAGGCAGTGGACACTATTGGTAATTACTCAAAATAATTATCATCATAAAACCTTAATTGGTGACGAGTAATGGAGAGAGGTTGATGGTAACAAACATTGTGAGAAACGGCTCCCTCTGAAGTGACATAGTTTTCGAGAAAGAAGTAATTTTCCACGAAATTGATTTTGAGACCTCAAGTTTAGAACTTGAGGTTTCGAAATCAAGCATCTGAACGCACACAACTTCGTGTGACAAGGGTGTTTTTTATTTCATTATTATCTCGCAACTTCGACGACCGATTGAGCTCAAATTTTCACAGGTTTGTTATTTTATGCATATGTTGAGATACACCAAGTGTGAAGACTATTCTTTGACAATTACCAACAGTGTCCACTGTCTTTAATGAGTCAAACAAATGAACATTATTTTCGCAATGGAAAGCGTATTAACCAGCTATAACTGGTTAACATTAATGTACTTTCTACTTAAAGACACTGGACACTATTGGTAATTGTCAAAGACCAGTCTGATTACTTGGTGTATATCAACATTATATGCATAACACACCCAAAACTGTGAAAATTTAAACTTAATTGGTCGTCGAAGTTGCCAGATAATAGTGGAAGAAAAAACACCATTCTCACACAAAGTTGTGTGCTTTCAGATGCTTGATTTTGGGGACCTCAAAATCTAATTCTTATGTCTTGAAATCAAATTCGCGGAAAATTACTTTAGAGGGAGCCGTTTCTCACAATGTTTTATACTAACTATAAACAGCCCTCCAGTGCTTGATACCAAGAAAGTTGTTATGCTAAAAATGATTTTGAGTAATTACCAATAGTGTCCAGTGCCTTTAAAGCTACGACAACAATATAGTGTTTTGTTTGTCAACGCAATTTGTAGGTGAAGAACAAACAAAGAGATAATAAAGTCACAAGTGAAAGTTTCAGCTGAATAAGTGACTACTTGCTGAGCAATCATGAATTAACTGTCAATGTTATTTCTCAAGAACGTCGAATACACCAACATTGAGCGAGTCGACAGCGGGTACCAACCTCATATCTGGCCACAGCAATCGCTAACGGACACCATTAAAGTTCAAAGTAGACACAACCCTCGATATCCTTCAAGTCGGTGTGATCGTCCTCAAGAAAGGTGACGTTATTGAGTTGACATTTCTTCTCTTTCTTGTTAAAAAGAAAACCAATACACGCGACTCGTACTTGGTTTTTCTAGACATGTAAAATCCCCATACAATACGAAAGATCTATCTCTAATATCAACAACCATTGTCAGTGAATGAAAAATGAAATGCTTTCACGAGAATCAATTTAGTTCTTCGGCATTTTTCAATGAAGAAAAAAGTTAAGATTACAACTAAAAATGTATTCAGGTATTTCAATAAAACCATTTCGAGGTATACCATAGATGTATTTCAGGTATTTCAGGTATTTTAATAAAACCATTTCGAAGTATGGTAGACACATAACACTATGTGTGGGTTATAGTTGCATGACGTATACACCTAAACCAAACAGCTCACTTCTATGGTGTCAACCATACCTCAAAAAGGCTTACTCGGAGGCTAGTCTGGAATTAAATGAAATTAGAATAATATCAGCCATGAGGCTTCTGATGCTTTGACTATTTGGTTAATAATCTGCCATGCAGCTTTATGTCTTTTGTTCTGAAACTCCAGGGCCAAATTTCATTAAGCCTGTAAGCAAAAACCTGCTAAGCACAGGAAAACCTTGCTTATAGTAAAACAGGTTACCAGCCAACATTCTATATAATTTACATCATTGTAACTGGTGCCCCACCCTTTTCATGCTGAGCAAAGAACTGTGTCAAACTGTTTTTCTACTACAGCTTTATGAAACCCTGATTTGTTTTTCTTCAAAGTTATCTCCAATAGTTTCTGATCCGATTCATCGAGAGCATGATCGACCGGAGGGATTTCACCCGATGGGGCCTTCATTTGAAGGTGTTATTCTCTCATAAAGTTGATTCATAAGGTCTCTCACATCCACATTACGCTTCGGTTAGCCTGGATTTACTTTTAAACCATCAAATTTATTCGAATTCCCGCAAGCGAACGCATAACTGTCGGTTCATGTCGGTCTCAAAGTTCAAAGTAAACACAACCTTCGATGTCATGGGAATCGGTCTGATCATTATCAAGACGAGTGACGTCATTGAGCTGACATTTCTTCTCTTTCATGCTGCTCTGCCAAACATTAAAGGAGCGGCATCGAGGATCTGATGTACACGCCCAGCCACAAGCAATCACACCCTCTACGGCCAGGTTGTCGATGACGTGATGGAGGAGGCAGTATTGAGAGACACGCCCATCGGGACCTAGCAGGGTGTGGTAAACTGGCATGGAAGGGGCCGGCATCTCACATACGACTGCTTTAGTTGCGGTGCCATTGCATTTTAAGTTATCAGACCAAGGTCCATTTTTCATCATTCGGGCACAGTTATAACGTGAGTCTTCCAACGGGAAGTCTGTTTTCCAGTCGGTAAATCTTGCAGGCTGACCTCCACACAACCATACTCCCTCTTGAGCAGCATCTGTGCAGCCGATCCACAAACCTGTATTTTCTGTTGCTAACCAATTGAAGATGAAGTCGTTTTCTTCCCTTGAGTCAGGCACTATGAGGTTGCTCCCTGGTCGCTTGCATGCCGCCTCAGCTTGCATCCAGTTCATCTTATCAGGGAGTAAGATGTAGCAAGACTGACGCCATTTTACCCAGCCAGTTGGGCAAGAGGAGAGGACGATTGTCATCAATATCAAGAGATGAAACAGAATGATATTCAAGCTTCGAAGAAACATCACTATTCTCTCGCTAACAACCTAAAAAGGTTCCATATACTGTCGACCTGCCAGTGTTTTTGTTCTGCTTCGGAAGAGCTTCGTGTCTACTCTGAGCATTTATGACAATATTGATCTATGTTTTATTGCAATTATCCAAATTATCAAATTTGGAGGTTTCTTTGATTCACTTATACAAGGAAGGTCGTGTAAAATCAATCAACAGATAGTTATTCTTAAACTAATATTCCTCATATCGATTTAGGCAGTGTCATCTTCATCATGTGATATTGAGCGGTGGTCTTAAATGCCCTCATTCTACATTGGCGTTTGCTATTTCAGGGTTTCTGACGTTAATAGGAAAATTAACGAGCCTGCGAGTCTGGTGAATTTGAATATCTATGTCCAATAAACTATGGGATTTTGTTTTGGTCACACACTTAAGCAATATTAATGGGAGCCCCAAAAAACACAACATCAACAATTCCACTCACCGCAAGCTAACTTGGTTTATAACTATATCCCCAAGATACAGTTTTACTATGATTCTATGAATTTAAATTACCTTAATTTCTGGAGAAACCTACATAATCATAGATTTCCAGTTCCCCTATTGCCCCCTTTTGAATAAATGTCTTTTAGCCCAAATTTTGTTATCGTAAGTTTTATAGTAGACAGACTGGGCCCCTGTCTTTATCCGCAAGGATTAAGTACCCGCTACTCAGATCAAGTGATTCCATTGGATACAATGATACCAATGGATAAATGCAGTGACTAAAAGCTACCGTAGCTGGGTTTGTTTTGATTGGTCTGAAGTCACCTCGAACGACCAATCAAAACACAGACCTGGAAAGCTTACTTTTGGTCGTCTGCAAGCTGTGTCCACGTATGTGTGTAATGTACCCAGTACGTGCATGTGCATGTACTTGCATGTTTGTGTAGAATTTGACTGCGTATCTCCATGGAGGAAGAAGGTTTCTCTATGGGTGTGTTCGTTTAGCTTCACTGGGTCGACCCCGGTGTGTGGTAGGGTTTTTTCCAGGACGAACGTGGCTAATTATAAGCACACGTTCGTCCTGGGGAAAAAAAACCTATCACACACTGGGGTCGACCCAGGGAAGCTAAACGAACGCACCCTATGTGAAATGAATGTAGGTCAAAGGTGAATGTACACGCAGCCTGGGCCCAATTCCATGGCTCTGCTTACCGCCAAAATCTGCGTTTACGATCACGATTCCCCGCTTACTTGCAAGCGCCGAATTTCTGCGCTAGTCTTGTAAGCGTAGAGTGCCTATATAACGTGGAGTACGCACGGGCAGACGCCAACATTTGCCGCTAACCCGTGAAATAGGCTTGCCGTAAGCACAGAATTCCCTGCTTCCGTAAGCGCTGATTCTGTGCTTACGGTAAGCAGAGACATGAAATTGGGCCCTGGATGGACGGTCTCTGGCGTTAATTTCTTCACGAGCCTCGAAGTGTGACGTCAGATATACAGGCTAGTTTCATAGCTGCTAGTATAAGGATGATTATAGTCGTCTCACAATTAAGTTATATGAATATTTAAGAAACCATCTGGGCCCAATTTCATAGAGCTGCTAAGCACAAAAAAAATGCTTTGCATGAAATGTCTTCCTTTTAAAAACGGGATTAGCAATCAAATTTCCACATGATTTTCAGGATAAGCAAACAACAGCTTAATACCAGTAACAAGAAATATACAATCAATTGAATTTTTGTTGGTAATCCTGTCTGTATCAAGGAAAGAAATTCATGCTAAGAAAATTTGTGTGCTTAGCAGCTTTATGAAATTGGGCCCTGGTCGCACACTATACGTTGTTTTCAACGACAGTGCCCTTTAATGGTGACATATCGCATGGGTTTTCAAACTCCCTCGTTGTTGTTGTGGTATTCCCATGCCCTTTGCTTTTACTACCGTTTGACTGTTAGCTATACACATGCGTCACCAGGAAACAAATATTGAACAATAGCTACAATCTGTATGCTTAATTTGCGTAATTTGCAATTGTTTGTAATTACAAAAAACACTTTGGCCTTTGAAATTGCTACCGTTTGACTGCTGGCTAAGATACTGAATAAAGGGTAAATTTGCAATTGTTTGCTAATTACAAACCAATTCCGAAATTGTCAATTGTGACGACGGCCACAGAACACTCAGTTCATTTTGCATACTATCCTTTGATAACGAGCACGTTGTTTTGGCGAGGCTAATAGTACATCTGCATTATGTGGTAACCCATGTGTTGATAAAGACGAGGTAAGACACTGTGTTTTGCTGTGCAGCAAGATGGTGTTTTTATTTTATCAAAGAATGAATACCACTCTGTTTCATCTCTTGATATTGATGACAATACAAAGCATTGTTATCGTCCTCTCCTCTTGTCCTCTCCTCTTGTCCTTGTTCTGGCTGGGTAAAATGGCGTCAGTCTTGCTACATCTTACTCACTGAGAATAATATGAACTGGATGCAAGCCGAGGCGGCGTGCAAGCGCCCAGGGAGCAACATCATAGTGCCTGATTCAAGAGAAGAAAACGACTTCATCTTCGAGTGGGCAGTGAAAGGGAGCGTTGGTATGTGGATCGGCTGCACAGATGCTGCTCAAGAAGGAGTTTGGCTGTGTGGAGGTCAGCCTGCAAAATTTACCAACTGGTATCCGAACCATCCTCACAGCGACGCAGGGTTGAACTGACCCCGAATGACTATATACAACGGTGGAGCTTGGTCTGATGACGTAAGTTGCAATGTCGATACCACATTTACTAAAGAAGCCGTATGTGAAATGCCGGTCCCTACCGTGCCAGTTTACCACACCCAGATTGATCACAATGGGCGTGTCTCTCAATACTGCCCCATCAAACACGTCATCGACAACCTGGCCGTAGAGGGTGTGGTTGCTTGTGGCTGGGCGTGTACATCAGATCCTCGATGCCGCTCCTTTAATGTTTGGCAGAGAAGCGAGAAAGAGAAGAAATGTCAGCTCAATGACGTCACTCGTCTTGAGAATGATCAGACCGATTCCCATGACGTCGAGGGTTGTGTCTACTTTAACCTTTGAGTATTTAAATCAGCAAATCATATATTTTGGAAACTTCTGCTTTGTTGTTGTTTGATGCAGTCTAATCACCGCCAAAGACTGACATGAACTGACACTCATTCACAGTAGTGCGTTCGATTGCGGCAGTTCGAAACAAAATTGACGGTTTAAAAGTAAATCCAGACTAACCGAAGCATTATGTTAATGTAAGAGACGTAATGAATCAATTTTATGAGACAAACGTCTTCAAATTAATGTAGGCCCCATTGGCTGATTACCACCCGGTCGATCCTTGTGAACTGGAACAATCCTGCTCTGGATGAATCGGATCAGCAAATGTGATCAGTATTGCACAGTTTTTTATAAAGCTGTTTAGCAGAAAAAAAACTTGAAACATTGTTTTACTTAGGACAAAACGAGTGGAGCACCAGTCGCAATAATGAAAACTTTATGGAATATTGGCTGTTTGGGTACTTTTTGTAACACAAAACACAATGTCCACAGATTTACATTAAACTTACACCGTTTGATGATAATGAAATCCAATTTTGTTTAACCCCCCCCAAAAAAAAATATATATATATTCTTTGTTCAATCCAAAATCATTTAAAACAAATGTTCCCAGTCAGTTTCCCTTGTGGTTTATTATTTGATATCTGATATAAAAAAGTCGCATCCCCTTAAGGTGATCCCCTGTCTGCCGCTTCCCAGGTTGTATCTTTACCCGGGTGTGATCCCTGGCTACACGGCAGTTTGCGGTTTAATGGCTTCTGACAGGCACCCCCGAACAAAGATATTGACAAAATTGGGAGACCACCAACATAGGGCTAGATAGCTCAGTTGGTAGAGCGCCGGCACGTTAAACCGGAGGTCGTTGGTTCAAATCCCGCTCTAGTCAATTTTCTTTGTTCAATCCAAAATCATTTAAAACAAATGTTCCCAGTCAGTTTCCCTTGTGGTTTATTATTTGATATTATATATATATATATATGTATATAATGAATAGGGTAGATGGCCTTAGCTTTCGATCCAATCCGGACCTTCTTCAGAGGCATAAAACAAGTACAAACAAATACATATCCATTTATAGAAAAAGAGAGGGGGAAAGGGATTAAGGAAAGGATCCAGAAAGAAGCGGGAAAATAACAGCCAATCAAAGTTCCTATTTCAGAAACAATATTGGTGGCTATGAACCAATAGGAGTGGAGTGGCGAGGACAAAGGATGTTTAGAATGAAAGGAAGGGTTACTGGACCATAAAAGTGGTAAAAGTATTGTTCGACAACAATGCAGGGAGACATGAAAGGGTAGGATTAGAGAGCAAGTTGCATCATGATGCAACTAACAATGGTCAATTAATAAGAATAGCAAGATCAAAGGTATGATGATTTTTAAAAATAGGTATGAGGGACCTGTGGAAAAAGGGGGGGGGGGGGTTACTTACATCAGATAGTTACAGTGATGAATTTATAAAAACAACTTTAAACTAGGTTAATTTATACTTTATGTACAGAATATATACAACATATAAGTTCTTAGGCAGAAGTGAAGTGGAGGGTAATGAGAAGTTATTTAACACCAGTGTTTATGTTAAGTCCAAAGGGTTTGACTGTCTTGAGTTGGTGAATCCAGTGTGATTCTCTATTCTTGCGGTGTGTGTCATCACCATTGCAAGCTTCAATCACCAGAAGTTCAACATCAATGACACTATGATTGGGGCTGTTGAAGTGGATAGAGACTGGGTACGGTTTCTTAGTCTTTATGGAAGAGACATGATTCGCAAAGCGAAGACTAAGTTTGGTCTTAGTCTCTCCCACATATTGTAGCCCACATCTCTTACATGATATGACATAGACTACATTAGACGTGCTGCATTCAGAGTCGGTCTTGATGTTGTATGAAGAGCCAGTGGTATGACTCTTCACCTTAAGTGAGGGCTTAATGTGCAGACACGTTTTGCATTTGGAACGGGTACATTTGTGACAGCCCAGTATATCTGTCGGGGGTTGTGTTTGGACTGTACCTGGGGGAAGTTTGGCCCTGACTAGTATGTCACCAAGGTTCTTAGGGCGGCGGAATGCAACCATGGGAACCTCAGTGATTGCTGAGTGTAACCTGCTGGAGGAGTGAAGTATAGGCATGTTATTATTGAGAATTGAGGGAAGTTTGGGTAGTTTGGGGTGGAAAGTGGTGACCAAAGCAACTCTATTGGTAGGAGCTTTTTTAGCTCCCGTGTTAGTCAACAGAGTATGACGAGGTACGTTGAGAGCCCTGTTGATAGCAAGTTGGACCCTACGTTCGCTGTGTCCCCTAGATACAAGGTGTTTCCTTAGCTCTGATGAGCGCCTCTTGTACAGGGTATCTGTGGAACAGATACGCCTGATACGTAAGGCCTGACTGTAAGCAATTGCCTTCTTACAGTGACTAGGGTGACAGCTATTGGAGAGAAGGTACTGGTGGGTGTCGGTGGGTTTACTGTAAACATCTGTGACAAGGCCATTAGGAGACTTGGTTATTGTCACATCTAGAAAGTTCACACTGGTGAGAGATTGTTCGGTAGTGAACTTTATGGTGGGGTGAAATGAGTTGATATGGTCAATAAACTCATCCAAGCTGTCTTGGTCACCACACCAGATGGAGAAAATATCATCAATAAATCTCCACCAAACTAGTGGTCGGTTGGGGGCGGAGGACAGGAGTCTGTCCTCCAACTGAGACATGAATAGGTTAGCATATGAGGGTGCCATTTTGGTACCCATGGCAGTACCCTGTACCTGTAGAAAATGCCTGTCAGAAAATGTGAAATTATTCTTCATTAGAATGTGGCTCATGAGTTCCTTAATATGACTCACTGAGGGGCGGGACTGATTACTAGCATTGAGGGCAGAGACACATGCACTCATGCCTTCATGATGGGGTATGTTAGTATACAGTGATGAAACATCAAAAGTAACCAAAATAGCAGAGTCAGGTATTTGGTGCTTGACCTCATCTAGTTTGTGGAGAAAGTCTTTGGTATCCTTGATGAAGGAAGGAATACGGCAGACTAAGGGTTTGAGGAAGCTATCGACAAACTCAGAAATGCGCTCTGTGGGGCTACCATTCCCAGATACAATAGGTCTCCCCGGGTTATTGGGCTTGTGTATCTGACAATGATTCTTGATATTAGAGAAAGGTTAGTATATATATATATATATATTATATAGTCAGTTTCCCTTGTGGTTTATTATTTGATATATAATATATATATATATATCAAATAATAAACCACAAGGGAAACTGACTGGGTACATTTTTAAATGATTTAGGATTGAACAAAGAAAAATTGACTAGAACGGGATTTGAACCAACGACCTCCGGTTTAACGTGCCGGCGCTCTACCAACTGAGCTATATATATATATTATAGGTTTGAGTCCTTGTCTGGAACTTGTTTCATTGAGCAAGATACTAAACCATAATTGCTTTGTCCTTTGGATGGGACATTAAAGACGCTGGACACTATTGGTAATTGTCAACGACAAGTCTTCTCACTTGATGTATCTCAACATTTGCATAAAATAACCAACCTGTGAACATTTGAGCTCAATTGGTCATCGAAGTTGCGAGATATTAATCAAAGAAAAAACACCCTGGTCACACGAAGTTGTGTGCTTTCAGGTGCTTGATTTCAAGACCTCAAGTTCTAAACTTGAGGTCTCGAAATCAAATTCGTAGAGAATTACTTCTTTCTCGAAAACTATATCACTTCAAAGGAGAGCCGTTCTTCACCGTGACCTGTTTTTACTATTAAGCAAGATTTCCATGTGCTAAGCAGGTGATTCTTATGAAAGCATTTCATTTTCATTCACTAACAATGATTCTTGATATTAGAGAAAGGTTAGTATCTTTTTGTACTGTATTTTAGGGGGATTTTACATGTCTATAGCACGAGTCGCGTGAATTGGTTTTCTTTTTAACATTGGGTTTCAACCTACATTGCTTTGACGTGTAATGAAAACAAAACCACGCAGTTTATTATAGAGAATGTACAAAAAAGCTCCAGACTCACTTTCATGTGTGTTGTCTCGTATTTACGTCAGGATCTCAGACAAAGGGAGGCCAATGAACAGCACGACTTTTTGAGACCAGGCTTACTTTCTTTATTCAATATCTTTATGATATCTTCCTGATATCTCAATAAGTATAATGACGTTCACAGCTTAACTTTTCACTTGTGACTGTAATATTTCTTTCCTTGTAACTTAACCTACAAGTTGCGTTGACAAAAAAAAAAATATCATGTAGAAAGTGAATCAATGTTCTCGGTGTGTTGCTGAATATTCCCATTAGTATTGCAACCGCCTGACTGTTGTTGCGACTGTTAATTGAAGAGTGCTTAAACACTGTTGTTCTTCTATGAGTGTTTTGTTTTTCACTCTTTTGCATTTAAAGGAACACGTTGCCTCGGATCGGTCGAGTTGATCTTTGAAAAGCGTTTGTAACCGTTTGTTAATAAATGCACATGGTTGGAAAGATGCTGTAAAAGTAGAATACAATGATCCACATAAACATGCCTCGAAATTGCACAGTTTTCTTTTTACCTCGTCGACTAACATGGTCGGCCATTTATGGGAGTACATTTTTGTTTTACTTCATTACTCCTTTTAACCAAAAAGGCATTTATGCATGGGAATAGAAGAGCAGTGACTCGTTCTTAAACTGCCGTTTAACCTTGTCGTTTAAAACCTTGTAGTTTAAAACCTTCGGCTCGAGCCTTCATCGCACGGCCACGACCCTGCCGGTTTAAACGGTAGTGTAAGAACTCGTCGCTACCCTTGTATTCCCTTATTTATTTATGAAACAAAGAAAACAATATCTACCTTAGGATTATATATTGCTGTGATAATTCTCTAATGCAGATGCATCCATTATTTGTATAGTCATCCTTTTTCAAAAAATGAATAAATTATGCTTTCTGGCTTCGAATCCATTAGGCTCATTATTTTAGTAAACTTGTAAGAGACACTCAGAGCACTTAAAACAAAAACAGTTATTAATTTTAGATGATTTGACAGAAGCGGTTGAAATCGGTGAAGGTGACGATAGGACACACACTATTGGCTGTATACTTGTGGTGTATCCACTGTTGATTGCATGTTCAATCCATGATTGGTGAAAGACAGATGTGTCAGTTTATGTTTCAAATGAAACCAGAGTTACTGTGGCGTGTGATTACAATGTTTCTTCAAAGCATGAACTCCATTCTGTTCCATCTCTTGATATTGATGACAATGCAAAGCATTGTTATCGTCCTCTCCTCTTGTCCAACTGGCTGGGTAAAATGGCGTCAGTCTTGCTACATCTTACTCCCTGAGAAGATGAACTGGATGCAAGCCGAGGCGATATGCAAGCGACCAGGGAGCAACCTCGTAGTACCTGATTCAAGAGAAGAAAACGACTTCATCTTCGAGTGGGCAGTGAAAGGGAATGGCGGTATGTGGATCGGCTGCACAGATGCTGCTCAAGAAGGAGTTTGGCTGTGTGGAGGTCAGCCTGCAAAATTCACCAACTGGTATCCGAACCAGCCTCACAGCGACGCAGGGTTGAACTGTGCCCGAATGACTATATTCAAAGGTGGAGCTTGGTCTGATGACGTAAGTTGCAAATATGTCGATACCACATTTTATAAAGAAGCCGTATGTGAGATGCCGGTCCCTACCGTGCCAGTTTACCACACCCTGATAGGTCCCGATGGGCGCGTCTCTCAATACTGCCCCCTCAATCACGTCATCGACAACCTGGCCGTAGAGGGTGTGATTGCTTGTGGCTGGGCGTGTACATCAGATCCTCGATGCTGCTCCTTTAATGTTTGGCAGAGAAGCGAGAAAGAGAAGAAATGTCAGCTCAATGACGTCACTCGTCTTGAGAATGATCAGACCGATTCCCATGACGTCGAAGGTTGTGTCTACTTTAACCTTTGAGTATTTAAATCAGCAAATCATATCTTTTGGAAACTTCTGCTTTGTTGTTGTTTGATGCAGTCTAGTCACCGCCAAAGACTGACATGAACTGACACTCATTCACAGTAGTGCGTTCGATTGCGGCAGTTCTAAACAAAATTGACGGTTTAAAAGTAAATCCAGACTAACCGAAGCATTATGTTAATGTAAGAGACGTAATGAATCAATTTTATGAGACAAACATCTTCAAATTAATGAATCGGATCAGCAAATGTGATCAGTATTGCACAGTTTTTTATAAAGCTGTTTAGCAGAAAAAAAACTTGGAACATTGTTTTGCTTAGGACAAAACGAGTGGAGCACCAGTCGCAATAATGAAAACTTTATGGAATATTGGCTGTTTGGGTACTTTTTGTAACACAAAACACAATGTCCACAGATTTACATTAAACTTACACCGTTTGATGATAATGATAGTAGAAAGCTTTCCTGAAAATATTACTTGCTGAGGTGCTGTAGGTTTTGAGAAATGAGTAAAACAATGTCATGAAAATACGTTTTTACATGCTAAAATAATTTTCGTCTCATGATCACTGAGACGAAACTTATTTTCTTGAAATTTTTTACTCATTTCTCAAAAACTACAGCACCGAGGCAAGTTATATTTTTCGAGAAGCTTTCTACTATCATTATCTTCAAACGGTGTAAGTTTAATGTAAATCTGTGGACATTGTGTTTTTTGTCCTTTAAAGACGCTGGACACTATTGGTAATTGTCAACGACAAGTCTTCTCACCTGATGTATCTCAACATATGCATAAAATAACCAACCTGTGAAAATTTGAGCTCAATTGGTCATCGAAGTTGCGAGATATTAATCAAAGAAAAAACACCCTGGTCACACGAAGTTGTGTGCTTTCAGGTGCTTGATTTCAAAACCTCAAGTTCTGCATTTGAGGTCTCGAAATCAAATTCGTAGAGAATTACTTCTTTCTCGAAAACTATATCACTTCAGAGGGAGCCGTTCTTCACCGTGACCTGTTTTTACTATTAAGCAAGATTTCCATGTGCTAAGCAGGTGATTCTTATGAAAGCATTTCATTTTCATTCACTGACAATGATTCTTGATATTAGAGAAAGGTTAGTATCTTTTTGTACTGTATTTCAGGGGGATTTTACATGTCTATAGCACGAGTCGCGAGAATTGGTTTTCTTTTTAACATTGGGTTTCAACCTACATTGCTTTGACGTGTAATGAAAACAAAACCACGCAGTTTATTATAGAGAATGAATGTACAAAAAAGCACCAGACTCACTTTCATGTGTGTTGTCTCGTATTTACGTCAGGATCTCAGACAAAGGGAGGCCAATGAACAGCACGACTTTTTGAGACCGTGCAGGCTTACTTTCTTTATTCAATATCTTTATGATATCTTCCTGATATCTCAATAAGTATAATAACGTTCACACCTTAACTTTTCACCTGTGACTGTAATATCTCTTTCCTTGTAACTTAACCTACAAGTTGCGTTGACAACAAAAAAACACTATCATGTAGAAAGTGAATCAATGTTCTCGGTGTGGTGCTGGATATTCCCATTAGTATTGCAACCGCCTGACTGTTGTTGCGACTGTTAATTGATGAGTGCTTAAACACTGTTGTTCTTCATTGAGTGTTTTGTTTTTCACTCTTTTGCATTTAAAGGAACACGTTGCCTCGGATCGGTCGAGTTGATCTTTGAAAAGCGTTTGTAACCGTTTGTTAATAAATGCACATGGTTGGAAAGATGCTGTAAAAGTAGAATACAATGATCCACATAAACATGCCTCGAAATTCCACAGTTTTCTTTTTACCTCGTCGACTAACATGGTCGGCCATATATGGGAGTCAAAATTTTGACTCCCATAAATGGCCGACCTTGTTAGTTCGTAAAGTAAAAGGAAAACTACGCAATTTTAAAGAGGTCGGGAATGAAGTACACTGCTCCATCAGCCAGGCTTCTATGTGGATTATACCCATGCCTATATATATATACAGCAACTACAACAACAGCTGAAGCAACAGCAGCAGATAGCTAAATAACAATAGAGTCCACACAAATGTGTTCATTATGTTTTGCTTTAAAATTGTAGTTATAAATAGCAGTTTTATTATTAATGTGTACCTTATTGAAACAAGGTAAAATATAAAAACGGATGTCATGGTAACAACAACCTCTATTTCAAATTAGTTTAGGAAATGATATCAACAAATTTTTAAGAACAAATTAAACAAATAATATAATAAACAATTTGACGTCACACTGCAAATCATCATGGCAATATTGAGGCCGAATATTTATAAGTCACTGCTTGATTTAAGCTTCCCAGTAGGTCCTTTGTTGGCTGATTACCACCCGGTCGATCCTTGTGAACTGGAACAATCCTGCTCTGGATGAATCGGATCAGCAAATGTGATCAGTATTGCACAGTGTTTTATAAGTTCTAAACTTGAGGTCTCGAAATCAAATTCGTAGAGAATTACTTCTTTCTCGAAAACTATATCACTTCAAAGGGGAGCCGTTCTTCACCGTGACCTGTTTTTACTATTAAGCAAGATTTCCATGTGCTAAGCAGGTGATTCTTATGAAAGCATTTCATTTTCATTCACTGACAATGATTCTTGATATTAGAGAAAGGTTAGTATCTTTTTGTACTGTATTTCAGGGTGATTTTACATGTCTATAGCACGAGTCGCGTGAATTGGTTTTCTTTTTAACATTGGGTTTCAACCTACATTGCTATGACGTGTAATGAAAACAAAACCACGCAGTTTATTATAGAGAATGAATGTACAAAAAAGCACCAGACTCACTTTCATGTGTGTTGTCTCGTATTTACGTCAGGATCTCAGACAAAGGGAGGCCAATGAACAGCACGACTTTTTGAGACCGTGCAGGCTTACTTTCTTTATTCAATATCTTTATGACATTTTCCTGATATCTCAATAAGTATAATAACGTTCACACCTTAACTTTTCACTTGTGACTGTAAAATCTCTTTCCTTGTAACTTAACCTACAAGTTGCGTTGACAACAAAAAAACACTATCATGTAGAAAGTGAATCAATGTTCTCGGTGTGTTGCTGAATATTCCCATTAGTATTGCAACCGCCTGGCTGTTGTTGCGACTGTTAATTGATGAGTGCTTAAACACTGTTGTTCTACATTGAGTGTTTTGTTTTTCACTCTTTTGCATTTAAAGGAACACGTTGCCTCGGATCGGTCGAGTTGATCTTTGAAAAGCGTTTGTAACCGTTTGTTAATAAATGCACATGGTTGGAAAGATGCTGTAAAAGTAGAATACAATGATCCACATAAACATGCCTCGAAATTGCACAGTTTTCTTTTTACCTCGTCGACTAACATGGTCGGCCATTTATGGGAGTACATTTTTTTTTTTACTTCATTACTCCTTTTAACCAAAAAGGCATTTATGCATGGGAATAGAAGAGCAGTGACTCGTTCTTAAACTGCCGTTTAACCTTGTCGTTTAAAACCTTGTAGTTTAAAACCTTCGGCTCGAGCCTTCATCGCACGGCCACGACCCTGCCGGTTTAAACGGTAGTGTAAGAACTCGTCGCTACCCTTGTATTCCCTTATTTATTTATGAAACAAAGAAAACAATATCTACCTTAGGATTATATATTGCTGCGATAATTCTCTAATGCAGATGCATCCATTATTTGTAATAGTCATCCTTTTTCAAAAAATGAATAAATTATGCTTTCTGGCTTCGAATCCATTAGGCTCATTATTTTAGTAAACTTGTAAGAGACACTCAGAGCACTTAAAACAAAAACAGTTATTAATTTTAGATGATTTGACAGAAGCGGTTGAAATCGGTGAAGGTGACGATAGGACACACACTATCGGCTGTATACTTGTGGTGTATCCACTGTTGATTGCATGTTCAATCCATGATTGGTGAAAGACAGATGTGTCAGTTTATGTTTCAAATGAAACCAGAGTTACTGTGGCGTGTGATTACAATGTTTCTTCAAAGCATGAACTCCATTCTGTTCCATCTCTTGATATTGATGACAATGCAAAGCATTGTTATCGTCCTCTCCTCTTGTCCAACTGGCTGGGTAAAATGGCGTCAGTCTTGCTACATCTTACTCCCTGAGAAGATGAACTGGATGCAAGCCGAGGCGATATGCAAGCGACCAGGGAGCAACCTCGTAGTACCTGATTCAAGAGAAGAAAACGACTTCATCTTCGAGTGGGCAGTGAAAGGGAATGGCGGTATGTGGATCGGCTGCACAGATGCTGCTCAAGAAGGAGTTTGGTTGTGTGGAGGTCAGCCTGCAAGATTTACCAACTGGAAAACAGACTTCACGTTGGAAGACACACGTTATAACTGTGCCCGAATGATAAAAAATGGACCTTGGTCTGATAACTTAAAATGCAATGGCACCGCAACTAAAGCAGTCGTATGTGAGATGCCGGCCCCTACCATGCCAGTTTACCACACCCTGCTAGGTCCCGATGGGCGCGTCTCTCAATACTGCCCCCTCAATCACGTCATCGACAACCTGGCCGTAGAGGGTGTGATTGCTTGTGGCTGGGCGTGTACATCAGATCCTCGATGCTGCTCCTTTAATGTTTGGCAGAGAAGCGAGAAAGAGAAGAAATGTCAGCTCAATGACGTCACTCGTCTTGAGAATGATCAGACCGATTCCCATGACGTCGAAGGTTGTGTCTACTTTAACCTTTGAGTATTTAAATCAGCAAATCATATCTTTTGGAAACTTCTGCTTTGTTGTTGTTTGATGCAGTCTAGTCACCGCCAAAGACTGACATGAACTGACACTCATTCACAGTAGTGCGTTCGATTGCGGCAGTTCTAAACAAAATTGACGGTTTAAAAGTAAATCCAGACTAACCGAAGCATTATGTTAATGTAAGAGACGTAATGAATCAATTTTATGAGACAAACATCTTCAAATTAATGAATCGGATCAGCAAATGTGATCAGTATTGCACAGTTTTTTATAAAGCTGTTTAGCAGAAAAAAAACTTGGAACATTGTTTTGCTTAGGACAAAACGAGTGGAGCACCAGTCGCAATAATGAAAACTTTATGGAATATTGGCTGTTTGGGTACTTTTTGTAACACAAAACACAATGTCCACAGATTTACATTAAACTTACACCGTTTGATGATAATGATAGTAGAAAGCTTTCCTGAAAATATTACTTGCTGAGGTGCTGTAGGTTTTGAGAAATGAGTAAAACAATGTCATGAAAATACGTTTTTACATGCTAAAATAATTTTCGTCTCATGATCACTGAGACGAAACTTATTTTCTTGAAATTTTTTACTCATTTCTCAAAAACTACAGCACCGAGGCAAGTTATATTTTTCGAGAAGCTTTCTACTATCATTATCTTCAAACGGTGTAAGTTTAATGTAAATCTGTGGACATTGTGTTTTTTGTCCTTTAAAGACGCTGGACACTATTGGTAATTGTCAACGACAAGTCTTCTCACCTGATGTATCTCAACATATGCATAAAATAACCAACCTGTGAAAATTTGAGCTCAATTGGTCATCGAAGTTGCGAGATATTAATCAAAGAAAAAACACCCTGGTCACACGAAGTTGTGTGCTTTCAGGTGCTTGATTTCAAAACCTCAAGTTCTGCATTTGAGGTCTCGAAATCAAATTCGTAGAGAATTACTTCTTTCTCGAAAACTATATCACTTCAGAGGGAGCCGTTCTTCACCGTGACCTGTTTTTACTATTAAGCAAGATTTCCATGTGCTAAGCAGGTGATTCTTATGAAAGCATTTCATTTTCATTCACTGACAATGATTCTTGATATTAGAGAAAGGTTAGTATCTTTTTGTACTGTATTTCAGGGGGATTTTACATGTCTATAGCACGAGTCGCGAGAATTGGTTTTCTTTTTAACATTGGGTTTCAACCTACATTGCTTTGACGTGTAATGAAAACAAAACCACGCAGTTTATTATAGAGAATGAATGTACAAAAAAGCACCAGACTCACTTTCATGTGTGTTGTCTCGTATTTACGTCAGGATCTCAGACAAAGGGAGGCCAATGAACAGCACGACTTTTTGAGACCAGGCTTACTTTCTTTATTCAATATCTTTATGATATCTTCCTGATATCTCAATAAGTATAATAACGTTCACACCTTAACTTTTCACTTGTGACTGTAATATCTCTTTCCTTGTAACTTAACCTACAAGTTGCGTTGACAACAAAAAAAACTATCATGTAGAAAGTGAATCAATGTTCTCGGTGTGTTGCTGAATATTCCCATTAGTATTGCAACCGCCTGACTGTTGTTGCGACTGTTAATTGATGAGTGCTTAAACACTGTTGTTCTTCATTGAGTGTTTTGTTTTTCACTCTTTTGCATTTAAAGGAACACGTTGCCTCGTTTCGGTCGAGTTGATCTTTGAAACGCGTTTGTAACCGTTTGTTAATAAATGCACATGGTTGGAAAGATGCTGTAAAAGTAGAATACAATGATCCACATAAACATGCCTCGAAATTGCACAGTTTTCTTTTTACCTCGTAGACTAACATGGTCGGCCATTTATGGGAGTACATTTTTTGTTTTACTTCATTACCCCTTTATAACCAAAAAGGCATTTATGCATGGGAATAGAAGAGCAGTGACTCGTTCTTAAACTGCCGTTAAACCTTGTCGTTTAAAACCTTGTAGTTTAAAACCTTCGGCTCGAGCCTTCATCGCACGGCCACGACCCTGCCGGTTTAAACGGTAGTGTCAGAACTCGTCGCTACCCTTGTATTCCCTTATTTATTTATGAAACAAAGAAAACAATATCTACCTTAGGATTATATATTGCTGCGATAATTCTCTAATGCAGATGCATCCATTATTTGTATAGTCATCCTTTTTCAAAAATTGAATAAATTATGCTTTCTGGCTTCGAATCCATTCGGCTCATTATTTTAGTAAACTTGTAAGAGACACTCAGAGCACTTAAAACAAAAACAGTTATTAATTTTAGATGATTTGACAGAAGCGGTTGAAATCGGTGAAGGTGACGATAGGACACACACTATCGGCTGTATAATTGTGGTGTATCCACTGTTGATTGCATGTTCAATCCATGATTGGTGAAAGACAGATGTGTCAGTTTATGTTTCAAATGAAACCAGAGTTACTGTGGCGTGTGATTACAATGTTTCTTCAAAGCATGAACTCCATTCTGTTCCATCTCTTGATATTGATGACAATGCAAAGCATTGTTATCGTCCTCTCCTCTTGTCCAACTGGCTGGGTAAAATGGCGTCAGTCTTGCTACATCTTACTACCTGAGAAGATGAACTGGGTGCAAGCCGAGGCGATATGCAAGCGACCAGGGAGCAACCTCATAGTGCCTGAGTCAAAAGAAGAAAACGACTTCATCTTCGAGTGGGCAGTGAAAGGGAAGGGAGGTCTGTGGATCGGCTGCACAGATGCTGCTCAAGAAGGAGTTTGGCTGTGCGGAGGTCAGCCTGCAAGATTCACAAATTGGAAAAACGACAACCCAAGAAACGACATGAACTTGAACTGTGCCCGAATGACAGTTCAAGCACCTGGAGTTTGGTCTGATAACATAAGTTGCAAGAATGGCATCCATAAATTTGCTGCATGTGAGATGCCGGCCCCTACTGTGCCAATCTACCACACCCTGCTAGGTCCCGATGGGCGTGTCTATCAATACTGCCCCCTCAATCACGTCATCGACAACCTGGCCGTAGAGGGTGTGATTGCTTGTGGCTGGGCGTGTACATCAGATCCTCAATGCCGCTCCTTTAATGTTTGGCAGAGAAGCGAGAAAGAGAAGAAATCTCAGCTCAATGACGTCACTCGTCTTGAGAATGATCAGACCGATTCCCATGACGTCGAGGGTTGTGTCTACTTTAACCTTTGAGTATTTAAATCAGCAAATCATATATTTTGGAAACTTCTGCTTTGTTGTTGTTTGATGCAGTCTAATCACCGCCAAAGACTGACATGAACTGACACTCATTCACAGTAGTGCGTTCGATTGCGGCAGTTCTAAACAAAATTGACGGTTTAAAAGTAAATCCAGACTAACCGAAGCATTATGTTAATGTAAGAGACGTATGAATCAATTTTATGAGACAAACATCTTCAAATTAATGAAGGTCCCATTGGCTGAATACCACCCGGTCGATCCTTGTGAACTGGAACAATCCTGCTCTGGATGAATCGGATATCAGCAAATATGATCGGTATTGCACAGTTTTTTACAAAGCTGTTTAGCAGAAAAAAGCTTGAAACATTGTTTTGCTTAGGACAAAACGACAATCGCAATAATGAAAACTTTATGGAATATTGGCTGTTTGGGTACTTTTTGTAACACAAAACACAATGTCCACAGATTTACATTAAACTTACACCGTTTGATGATAATGATAGTAGAAAGCTTTCCTGAAAATATTACTTGCTGAGGTGTTGTAGTTGTTGAGAAATGAGTAAAACAATGTCATGAAATTACGTTTTTACATGCTAAAATAATTTTCGTCTCATGATCACTGAGACGAAACTTATTTTCTTGAATTCTTTTACTCATTTCTCAAAAACTACAGCACCGAGGCAAGTTATATTTTTCGAGAAGCTTTCTACTATCATTATCTTCAAACGGTGTAAGTTTAATGTAAATCTGTGGACATTGTGTTTTTTGTCCTACAAAAAGTACATAGACCCTTTAAAGACGCTGGACACTATTGGTAATTGTCAATGACAAGTCTTCTCACTTGATGTATCTCAACATATGCATAAAATAACCAACCTGTGAACATTTTAGCTCAATTGGTCATCGAAGTTGCGAGATATTAATCAAAGAAAAAACACCCTGGTCACACGAAGTTGTGTGCTTTCAGGTGCTTGATTTCAAGACCTCAAAATTCTAAACTGGAGGCCTCGAAATCAAATTCGTAGAGAATTACTTCCTTCTCGAAAACTACATCACTTCAGAGGGAGCCGTTTCTCACAATGTTTTACACTGTCAACCTCTCCCCATAACTCATTACCAAGTTAGGTTTTATGCTAATAATTATTTTGAGTAATTGCCAATAGTATCCACTGTCTTTCGTGAACTGTTTTTACTATTAAGCAAGATTTCCATGTGCTAAGCAGGTGATTCTTATGAAAGCATTTCATTTTCATTCACTGACAATTATTCTTGATATTAGAGAAAGGTTAGTATCTTTTTGTGCTGTATTTTGGGGGATTGTTTTATGTCTATAGCACAAGTCGCGTGAATTGGTTTTCTTGAACAGCACGACTTTTTGAGACCGTGCAGGCTAACTTTCTTTATTCAACATCTTTATGATATCTTCCTGATATCTCAATAAGTATAATAACGTTCACAGCTTAACTTTTCACTTGTGACTGTAATATCTCTTTCCTTGTAACTTAACCTACAAGTTGCGTTGACAACAAAAAACACTATCATGTAGAAAGTGAATCAATGTTCTCGGTGTGTTGCTGGATATTTCCATTAGTATTGCAACCGCCTGACTGTTGTTGCGACTGTTAATTGATGAGTTCTTAACCACTGTTGTTCTTCATTGAGTGTTTTGTTTTTCACTCTTTTGCATTTAAAGGAACACGTTGCCTCGGATAGATCGAGTTGATCTTTGAAAAGCGTTTGTAACCGTTTGTTAATAAATGCGCATAGATGGAAAGATGCTGTAAAAGTAGAATACAATGATCCGCATAAACATGCCTCGAAATTGCACAGTTTTTCTGTTTACCTCGTCGACTAACATGGTCGGCCATTTATGGGAGTCAATTTTGTTTTTTACTTCATTACTCCTGTTAACCAAAAAGGCAATTATGCATGGGTATAGAAGAGCAGTGACTCGTTCTTAAACTGCCGTTTAACCTTGTCGTTTAAAACCTTGTAGTTTAAAACCTTCGGCTCGAGCCTTTATCGCACGGCCACGACCCAGCCGGTTTTAAACGGTAGTGTATAAGAACTCGTCGCTACCCTTTTATTCCCTTATTTATTTATGAAACAAAGAAGACAATATCTACCTTGGGATTATATAATGCTGCGATAATCTCTAATGCATATGCATCCATTATTTGTATAATCATCCTTTTTCAGAAATCGAATAAATTATTCTTAGTGTAATTATTTGATCGTCTACCTCCATCGGGTCCCTTGTTTTCGCTGGCTTCGAATCCATTAGGCTCATTATTTAGTGAACTTGTAAGAGACACTTAGAGCACTTAAAACAAAAACAGTTATTAATTTTAGATGATTTGACAGAAGCGGTTGATATCGGTGAAGATGACGATAGGACACACACTCTCGGCTGTATACTTGTGGTGTATCCACTGTTGATTGCATGTTCAATCCATGATTGGTGAAAGACAGTTGTGTGTCAGTTTATGTTTCAAATGAAACCAGAGTTACTGTGGCGTGTGATTACAATGTTTCTTCAAAGCATGAATACCATTCTGTTCCATCTCTTGATATTGATGACATTGCAAAGCATTATTATCGTCCTCTCCTCTTGTCCAACTGCCTGGGTAAAATGGCGTCAGTCTTGCTACATCTTACTACCTGAGAAGATGAACTGGATGCAAGCTGAGGCGATATGCAAGCGACCAGGGAGCAACCTCGTAGTACCTTATTCAAGAGAAGAAAACGACTTCATCCTCAGGTGGGTAGCAGTAGCAAATGGAGGTTTGTGGATCGGCTGCACAGATGCTGCTCAAGAAGGAGTTTGGCTGTGTGGAGGTCAGCCTGCAAAGTTTACCAACTGGTATCCGAACAATCCTCACAGCGACGCAGGGTTGAACTGTGCCCGAATGACGCGATATCAAGATGGACTTTGGGCTGATACCATAAAATGCAATAGCACCGCATCTAAAGCAGCCGTATGTGAGATGCCGGTCCCTACCGTGCCAGTCTACCACACCCTAATTGATCACAATGGGCGTGTCTCTCAATACTGGCCCCTCAATCACGTCATCGACAACCTGGCCGTAGAGGGTGTGATTGCTTGTGGCTGGGCGTGTACATCAGATCCTCGTTGCCGCTCCTTTAATGTTTGGCACAGCAGCGAGAACGAGATGAAGCGTCAACTCAACAACGTCATCATTCTTGAGGACGATCAAACCGACACCAAGGATATTGAGGGTTGTGTCTACTTTGAACTGTAACGATGTCCGTTAGCGATTGATGTGGCCAGACGTACGATGTACCCGCTGTCAACTTACTCATCGTGGATGTATTCCACGTTCCTGTGAAATCGCCATGACAGTTATTTCCTGATCTAGCAGCAAGTTTAGGCAGCACTGTATTCAGCTGAACTTTCACTTTTTACTTGTATGAGTATTTCAATTCACACCAATCTGTTTTGTTCTTCAATGCAGTCTAACCACTGGCAATGACCGGCATGAACCGTAAGGGAACACCTTCAATAGTGCGTTTACTCCGAGACAGTTTAAAACAAACTTTGGCAGTTTAAAACAGAACAATAGACTAACTGAAGCATTAAGTGCATGTGTAAGAGACATTATAAATCAACATTTTCAAAGGAAGACACCCATCGGCTGAACCCCCCCCCCCCCCCACCCCGCCCACTCTCCGTTCGACCGGTGTGAACTGGGATAATTCTGCCCTGGATAAATCGGATCAGAATAATATATAATAATTACAATACTCCCAGGATCTCGGTGTGCTCCTATTGTCTCTTGACAGGCTCTTTAAAACATCGGTAACACTATTGTGGAAGTGTCGTGGCCGAGCGGTTAAGAGCACCGAATTCAAACTCTGGTGTTACTGATCAGCAGAGTGTGGGTTCGAATCCCAAGCCGTGACAATTGTTTCCTTTAAAGGCAGTGGACACTATTGGTCATTACTCAAAATAATTATTATCATAAAACCTTACTTGGTAACGAGCAATGGGGAGAGGTTGGTAGAATAAAACATTGTGAGAAACGGCTGAAGTGGAGTAGTTTTTGAGAAAGAAGTAATTTTCCACGAATTTGATTACGAGACCTCAGGTTTAGAATTTGAGGTCTCAAAATCAAGCATCTGAACGCACACAACTTCGTGTGACAAGGGTGTTTTTTTCTTTCATTATTATCTCGCAACTTCGACGACCGATTGAGCTCAAATTTTCACTGGTTCGTTATTTAATGCATACGTTGAGATACAACAAGTGAGAAGACTAGTCTTTGACAATCGCCATTAGTGTCCAGTGTCTTTAAGCAAGACACTTAACCATTGCTTCGTCCTTCGGATGGGACGTAAAACTGTTGGTCCCATGTGTTGTGTAAACGCATGTAAAAGAACCCAGTGCACGTATCGAAAAGAGAAGGGGTGCGCCCCGATGTTCCTGGCTGTGGCTGCTGTATGCGCCACAGCACATTGTAAACTCTGATAAGGCGCTAACTAATTAGGTTTCAAAATTCATCACTGCAATAAACCTATCTTTCTGAAAGTTTGTATAAAAAAATACTCGGCGCATTGAGTACCTTGTTTGGTAGATACGTGCAATATATACGATTTCGATATTATTATTATTATTATTATTATTGTGTGTTTTCTGGTTGCCATCCCAACCGTTTGGCTGTAGCCAGCTAATTTGCAAAATTTACTTACGCACCAGCAGTTCGAAGTGTATCACCATTGTGCTCTCTCCAAAATTATTGTTCAAGCATGAAGGTAAATATGTAACACAACTGTGCTTGTCACTCGTGCGACGGGTACGTGTCGTTTTACATGGTGTGGTAACCTATGGTATTTTGATGACACTTGTGGAAAACTGTGTTTAGAGTGACACATGGAAACCATAGTTGTTGTGTTTTCTTCAAAAAATGAATTTCATTCTGTTTCATCTCTTTATATTGATGACAATGCAAAGCATTGTTATCGTCCACTCCTCTTGTCCAACTGGCTGGGTAAAATGGCGTCAGTCTTGCTACATCTTACTCCCTGAGAAGATGAACTGGATGCAAGCCGAGATGGCATGCAAGCGACCAGGGAGCAACCTCATAGTGCCTGAGTCAAAAGAAGAAAACGACTTCATCTTCGAGTGGGCAGTGAAAGGACAGGGAGGTCTATGGATCGGCTGCACAGATGCTGCTCAAGAAGGAGTTTGGCTGTGTGGAGGTCAGCCTGCAAAATTCACCAACTGGTATCCGAACCAGCCTCACAGCGACGCAGGGTTGAACTGTGCCCGAATGACTATATTCAAAGGTGGAGCTTGGTCTGATGACGTAAGTTGCAAATATGTCGATACCACATTTTATAAAGAAGCCGTATGTGAGATGCCGGTCCCTACCGTGCCAGTTTACCACACCCTGATTGATCACAATGGGCGTGTCTCTCAATACTGCCCCATCAAACACGTCATCGACAACCTGGCCGTAGAGGGTGTGGTTGCTTGTGGCTGGGCGTGTACATCAGATCCTCGATGCCGCTCCTTTAATGTTCGGCAGAGCAGCGAGAACGAGAAGAAGTGTCAACTCAACAACGTCACCATTCTTGAGGACGATCAAACCGACTCCAAGGATATTGAGGGTTGTGTCTACTTTGAACTATAACGGTGTCCGTTAGCGATTGATGTGGCCAGAGATACGATACCCGCTGTCAAATCACTCACCGTGGATGTATTCGACGTTCCTATGAAATCGCCATGAATATTTCCTGATTTACAGCAAGTTTAGGCAGCACTGTATTCAGCCGAAACTTTCACTTTTGACTTGTATGAGTATTTCAATTCACCCCAATCTGTTTTGTTCTTCAAGGCAGTCTAATCACCGGCAATGACCGGCATGAACCGACAGGGAACACCTTCAATAGTGCGTTTACTCCGAGACAGTTTAAAACAAACTTTGGCAGTTTAAAACAGAATATACAATAGACTAACTGAAGCATTAAGTGCATGTGTAAAAGACATTATAAATCAACTTCATTAGATAAAGACAAACAGCATTTTCAAAGGAAGACACCCATCGGCTGAACCCCCCCCCCCACCCCGCCCACTCTCCGTTCGACCGGTGTGAACTGGGATAATTCTGCCCTGGATAAATCGGATCAGAATAATATATAATAACTACAATAGTCCCCAGGATCTCGGTGTGCTCTTATTGTCTCTTGACAGGCTCTTTAAAACATCGGTAACACTTGTGGAAGTGTCGTGGCCGAGCGGGTAAGAGCACCGAATTCAAACTCTGGCGTTTCTGATCAGCAGAGCGTGGGTTCCAATCCCAAGCCGTGACACTTGTGTCCTTAAAGGCAGTGGACACTATTGGTCATTACTCAAAATAATTATTAGCGTAAAATTACTTGGTAACGAGCAATGGGGAGAGGTTGGTAGAATAAAACATTGTGAGAAACGGCTGAAGTGGAGTAGTTTTTGACAAAGAGGTAATTTTCCACGCATTTGATTACGAGACCTCAGGTTTAGAATTTGAGGTCTCAAAATCAAGCATCTGAACGCACACAACTTCGTGTGACAAGGGTGTTTTTTCTTTCATTATTATCTCGCAACTTCGACGACCGATTGAGCTCAAATTTTCACTGGTTCGTTATTTTATGCATATGTTGAGATACAACAAGTGAGAAGACTGGTCTTTGACAATTGCCAATAGTGTCCAGTGTTTTAAGCAAGACACTTAACCATTGCTTCGTCCTTCGGATGGGACGTAAAGCTGTTGGTCACATGTGTTGTGTAAACGCATGTAAAAGAACCCAGTGCACGTATCGAAAAGAGAAGGGGTGCGCCCCGATGTTTCTGGCTGTGGCTGCTGTATGCGCCACAGCACATTGTAAACCCTAATAAGGCGCTAACTAATTGGGTTTCAAAATTCATCACTGCAATAACCTATCTTTCTGAAAGTTTGTATAAAAAAATACTCGGCGCATTGAGTACCTTGTTTGGTAGATACGTGCAATATATACGATTTCGATATTATTATTATTATTATTATTATTGTGTGTTTTCTGGTTGCCATCCCAACCGTTTGGCTGTAGCCAGCTAATTTGCAAAATTTACTTACGCACCAGCAGTTCGAAGTGTATCACCATTGTGCTCTCTCCAAAATTATTGTTCAAGCATGAAGGTAAATAAACAACACAACTGAGCTTGTCGTTCGTGCGACGGGTACGTGTCATTTTACATGGTGTGGTAACCTATGGTGTTTTGATGACACTTGTGGAAAACTGTGTTTAGAGTGACATGGAAACCAGAGTTGTTGTGCATCAAGATGATGTTTTTTCTTCAAAGAAAGAATTTCATTCTGTTTCATCTCTTGATATTGATGACAGTACAAAGCATTGTTATCGTCCTCTCCTCTTGTCCAATTGGCTGGGTAAAATGGCGTCAGTCTTGCTACATCTTACTCCCTGAGAAGATGAACTGGATACAAGCCGAGGCGGCATGCAAGAGTATGTTCTTGAACAATACATTTTTTTGAGTAATTGTTTTAAACGATTTATATGCTTTAAAAAAAAGTTGTGTGGGGTGACTCCGCCTACCCATTTTGTGACGTCAATCGAGGCAGACTTTGCCTCGATCTAACATTCAAGTCCTAGTCGTGAGTTTGTACGTTTCGAAAAAGTTTTTTTTTGTTTTCATTTTTCCGGCAATGTCGACCAGGTGTATTGCTGCTTGATGCAGCAAAACAACTAAAGCTGGGGTCAGTTTGCAATATGGTCCGGTCCGACGTCTTTTCCAGCGCTGTGCAGCAAACACTCCGATCCGTCACGACGCGTCGTGCTGCAAGAATCCGGTCGAATACAATACACATTTTGACATGAAGAGAAAAGTTCTTTTCTAAAACATGACGCCATCCTAACAATTTTTCCATCTAGTGGGGAAGTGGAAGAAGGTACCAGAAAGACGTAACGAACCTAAAGGAGCATTTGCCTAACGTGAAAAAAATCAGGTATTGTTTCAATCAACTTTGAGGGTATGTTTTTAGCTTGCGCCAAGCCTCACTATCTTGTGCTGGCACTGAACATGCGATTCATCGCGCCTCGATTGACGTCGCGATCAGCGCCCTCTCGAGTAAATAACATGGAAACTAATTTGTTATAAACCTTAAGTTAATTTATTGTTTTACTAATATTCCACTCATCAAAACACATATTTTAGTGACAAAAGCTTTATTTTGACAAAATACCACTTCCAGGTGACTTTAAACCGCAGATGTTAACAAAAATCGACGGATTCTTAATAGCAATTAACGTCACGTAGGGCCATTTTGGCTCGGGTGGATGTTTCGTAAAGAGACGGCTGCCATCTTCTTTCTTGCACAAATTACAGGCATCATCAGATAGTTAGGTAAACAAAGGCAGTTGACACTATTGGTCATTACTCAAATCAATTGTTAGCATAAAACCTTACTTGGTAACGAGTAATGGGGAGAGGTTGATAGTATAAAACATTGTGAGAAACGGCTCCCTCTGAAGTGACGTAGTTTTCGAGATAGAAGTAATTTTACACGAATTTGATTCCGAGACCTCAGAACTAGATTTTGAGGTCTCGAAAATAAGCATCTTAAAGCACACAACTTTCGTATGACAAGGTTTTTTTTCTTCATTATTATCTCGCAACTTCGTCTACAAATTGAGCTCAAATTTCCACAGGTGTGTTATAATGCATAATATGTTGAGATACATCCAGTGAGAAGAACCTTAAGTGTGTATTCGCTTGAAATACACCAGTTTAACTGGAGTCAACAGTAAATAATACACGGCGATATACAGGTTTTATGAAGAGAAAACTTTATAATCACAAGTCGATATTTTTTTGTGAAGTAGATTCCTCTCGCAACATTATTGTTTGGCACCCATACTGCTATGTAGAAACTACTCAATTTTATTGTAGGAGCGCAGTCGTGTTAGGTCCTGAATTCATTTGACATAAATTATTGAATTGTTTCATTTATTCCTCAAATTGCAGAAAGTTGGCAAAAGCAACTGCAATGCACCATCGTGTGTGTGTGATTGGACAGTCCACGCACATGCGTCTTGTGACGTAATCTTCTTGACCAATTTTCACAAATTATTGACGCCAATAACGTCAATAGTCTTTTTCCTTAAATCCTGAGCACTAAGTACAATTCAACTTTATATCTGGATGATAATGACAATGCACATTTTTGTTCTCAACGCCTCCTATTATCAAACTCGTTGCGTTTAACATAACATAATTTTTTTTATTTATTTATTTTGTTTTTTTTTTTTTGGGGGGGGGGGCTAAACAAAACCTTACTCACAGCGAAGTGCTGAATATTGCGAATGACGCGGCTACAACGTGTTAGAGAAGCAGGCATGCAAGGGCCCCTTTGGCTGCCAGCCACATCAACCCATTATAACCACGAAGCATAGCCAAAGATCGAAAGTGTTTGATTTTTCCCGAGGGGGGGAAAACCGAATGTTCTGGAGAACCCTCATGGCACAGCAGAGAACCAACGCACAACTCAACTCACATATGGCCCTGTCCGGGAATCGAACCGGGGTCACCTTGGTAAGAGGCGAGCCAACAAGCCAATCATGTCACCCAAATGATCGGCAAATAATGTGTTGCTATTGCAGGGCGGAGCTGTGTACTGAGGGAGTTGCGACACGAAGGTGAAACAAAAAAATGCAGTTTTTTGTCACGTGATTGCTGGACGCCATGTTGTCTCCCAACCTAATGGGCCGACTACTCCGTGTTCGTCCGTGCGTTTCTTGGGGAATAAAATGGCTTCTGAATCGCAAATTGCCGTAACTCTCGTGCTCTCGTACAAGGATACCAAGTGCGCCCTCAAAGATTTTTGGACTCCGTTTTCTAAAAATTACATGTTTTCTTGAGTTTCAAGTTCGGTGATCCCCGGACCGTTCTATTCTAAAATAGAACTCTCCGGGGATCACCTCGGGAGTCGTAGTTTTAACCATAGCACTCTAAGCAGTCAATATTTTGTGTACTAGCCAAACGTGTTTTTAACTCTAATCTCCGTGTTGTTATTCCATAAACAATATAATTTGAAAGTGCTGTGTTATTGTAATTATGTGTTTAGAAATAAAAAATCGTTCCATTGATTTATACATTTTGATAGAATTTGATGAATGCTTTTCCGCTTTCATTAGTTCCTGCTGAACG
Organism: Asterias rubens; assembly: GCF_902459465.1. NCBI lineage: Eukaryota > Metazoa > Echinodermata > Asteroidea > Forcipulatida > Asteriidae > Asterias > Asterias rubens. Next base: position 8,998,643 of record NC_047068.1, on the reverse strand, counting down.
CCCCCCCCCCCCCCCCCATGACGGGAACCGATCCTAGACTACACAGTGAACGTATTCTTAGTGTTATATTCATTTGCATAAAATATAAGCCTCATTACTCTGACTTTTAGAGGTCTCGATTCTGTCGCTAGCTGCGCAACTTTACTCACTGATTTCAACAAATCATTCCCGTGGCTCAAATAAAACCCTAAAAAAATTCACAAAATCGGTTAATTAATTCCCCAACATGGTTGCTTCGTGTCCATTAAGAACAGTCTGACGTCATCGTGGCAATATTGAGTCCGAAGTAGGCGTATTGTGATGTGCGAAGCCAAGCTCGCACGATCCTTTGTTGGTGGCTATTATGAGATGGGCCGTGGATCCATAGTTAATATCCCCTGTTGTGTTCATGCTATCTTTGATACAGATCCTTGAAAATGTCAGGTACAAGAGGTTTTCCGGTTGCCCGTATAGCTAATTTTGCGAACAATGTGAAGGTCTTTATGCTAACAACAGTCCCAAGGGTATCTCCAATAAATAAGTGTATGCTAGAAATTTAATAAAGAACCAATAACTGAGCTTGTCGAACGGATAACGGGCCTTTGTCATTACGGTTTGGTAATAAAGTGTTTTTATAAGTTATACGTGCCATAAGCTCCAAGTAACTCGTCAGTTTAGGATAGCAACAACTCAGCTTGTCTACGAAGGGTCTATTGTGTGGTGTAGTATGTAAACAACCGAGCTCGTCTATTTTGACCATGTTGTGACAAAAGGCCTATGGTGTGGTGTCGTATGTAAACAACCGAGCTCGTCTATTTTGACCATGTTGCGACGAAAGGCCTATGGTGTGGTGTCGTATGTCACTTTAAATTCAGTAGGCAGACCGTGTTTATAAGTGACAAGACCCGAGTTGATGAGCAGCAAGATAATGTTGTTTCTTCAAAGCATGAATACCATTCTGTTTCATCTCTTAATATTGACGACAATGCAACGCATTGGTATCGTCCTCTCCTCGTGTCCAACTGGCTGGGTAAAATGGCGTGAGTCTTGCTACATCTTACTCCCTGATAAGATGAACTGGATGCAAGCCGATGCGATATGCAAGCGACCAGGGAGCAACCTCGTAGTGCCTGATTCAAGAGAAGAAAACCACTTCATCTACGAATGGGCAGTGAAAGAGAGCGTTGGTATGTGGATCGGCTGCACAGATGTTGTTCAAGAAGGAGTTTGGTTGTGTGGAGGTCAGCCTGCAAGGATATTGAGGGTTGTGTCTACTTTGAACTATAACGGTGTCCGTTAGCGATTGATGTGGCCAGAGATACGATACCCGCTGAAATCACTCACCGTGGATGTATTCGACGTTCCTGTGAAGTCGCCATGAATATTTCCTGATTTAGCAGCAAGTTTAGGCAGCACTGTATTCAGCTGAACTTTCACTTTTGACTTGTATGAGTATTTCAATTCACACCAATCTGTTTTGTTCTTCACGGCAGTCTAATCACCGGCAATGACCGGCATGAACCGACAGGGAACACCTTCAATAGTGCGTTTACTCCGAGACAGTTTAAAACAAACTTTGGCAGTTTAAAACAGAATATACAATAGACTAACTGAAGCATTAAGTGCATGTGTAAGAGACAGCATAAATCAACTTCATTAGATAAAGACAAACAGCATTTTCAAAGGAAGACACCCATCGGCTGAACCCCCCCCCCCACCCCGCCCACTCTCCGTGCGACCGGTGTGAACTGGGATAATTCTGCCCTGGCTAAATTGGATCAGAATAATATATAATAACTACAATAGTCCCCAGGATCTCGGTGTGCTCTTATTGTCTCTTGACTGGCTCTTTAAAACATCGGTGACACTTGTGGAAGTTTCGTGGCCGAGCGATTAGGAGCACCGAATTCAAACTCTGGTGTTTCTGATCAGCAGAGTGTGGGTTCGAATCCCAAGCCGTGACACTTTCCTTAAAGGCAGTGGACACTATTGGTCATTACTCAAAATAATTATTAGCGTAAAACCTTACTTGGTAACGAGCAATGGGGAGAGGTTGGTAGAATAAAACATTGTGAGAAACGGCTGAAGTGGAGTAGTTTTTGAGAAAGAAGTAATTTTCCACGAATTTGATTACGAGACCTCAGGTTTAGAATTTGAGGTCTCAAAATCAAGCATCTGAACGCACACAACTTCGTGTGACAAGGGTGATACAACAAGTGGGACGACTGGTCTTTTGACAATTACCAATAGTATCCAGTGTCTTTAAGCAAGACACTTAACCATTGCTTCGTCTTTCGGATGGGACGTAAAGCCGTTGGTCCCATGTGTTGTGTAAACGCATGTAAACGAACCCAGTGCACTTATCGAAAAGAGAAGGAGTTCACCCCGGTTTTCCTGGCTGTGGCTGCTGTATGCGACACAGCACCTTGTAAATTCTTATAATGTGCCAACTAATTGGGTTTCAAAATTCATCACTGCAATAACCTATCTTTCTGAAAGTTTGTATAAACAAATAGTACGTTGTTTAGTAGATACGTGCGCTATATAAGACTTCGATTGTATTATTATTATTGTGTGTTTTCAGGTTGCCATCCCAACCGTTTGGCTGTAGCCAGCTAATTTGCAAAATTTACTTACGCACCAATAGTTCGAAATGTAAACACCATTGTGCTCTCTCCAAAATTATTGTTCAAGCACGAAGGTAAATATATAACACAACTGAGCTTGTCACTCGTGCGACGGGTACGTGTCATTTTACATGGTGTGGTAACCTATGGTATTTTGATGACACTTGTGGGAAAACTGTGTTTAGAGTGACACTCCAAATTGCGTGGTTTTCGTTTTACCTTGCCGACTAACACGGTCGGCCATTTGTTTTATGGGAGTCAAATTTTTGACTCCCAAAAATGGCCGACGGTGTTAGTTCGCAAAGTAAAAGGAAAACCACGCAATTTCGAGGCAAATTTGTGTAGATCATTGTATTCTACTTTAAAACATCTTTCTAACCATAATGTACTTCATAACAAACGGTTACAAACGCTTTTCAAAGACCAACTCGACCGATCCAAGGCAACGTGTTCCTTGAAAACAAACTTGACGGTTTAAAAGACAGAATGATCGAATCAGTATGTGGTTGTAGGAGACAACACAGTTATGAACCAACTTCGTGGGAAAGACAACTTCAAACACCCCCAACTTACACGTTCTAATGATGATGATAAACATCCCTTGAAATATTTCTGTCTGAAATTTCATATTTGATGAGAAATAAATAATCTAATTTCGCGTTTGGAGTTTATCGCTCAGTGAGCGTTTTATTCATTAATTTGTTTGTTTTGGCATCGATACAATGCAAAATTTGTAATCGTTTTTTTTTTCTTCTCACTATTCTCTCGTGACCAAGATGGCGGATTACATAAAGTTCTTACACGGCCAGCAAAAACCAAAAATGTATTAATGTTAGTTAAGTGTACGTACAATAACAATTATTTACCAGTGAAAATTTCATTTCAAAAGGTGGTTGCGTTATAGATATCCCCTGAACTCCGGAGCGAATGTCCGACGCAGAAATACAGAATAATTCCTAAAGGAATACACAATCTGAGAAGCGTTACCGCAGTAAAGCCTTTTATTTTCAAATTTGTTTTGGAGGCAAAAAAATTGTATCTTTTTATATAACCATGATAACTTCGAAGTAAAATGTTTCTCAATTTTGTTTAAAGTATCTGAAACTGATTTAATTCTTAAAGAGGCCGTCTAAGAATTACTAAACTAGTGAGGTTTACACATTTCTGGAATATTCTTTCTTACCACGTAAATTTGTAAAACCATTAATTTTCCTAAAAGTAGTTCTCCTGCACCCAGTGTTTATAACATTATTATTATTATTATTTAAAAAAAAAACAATGGATTATTTGAGAGGAGGCTCAATGTAAATGTGCAGGCATGTCAATATTACATTTTTGTCCTGTAGTTACTTTGTTTAAAAAAAAATGCTCCTACATTTTGCTATGATTAGTTTACTCAGCGTTGGCCTACCTCACAGTTCTATTAGTCAATTTATTTTGGCCGGCCCCGTTAGTATAGAATAGCGCCCTCTTTTGGTTATGCAGTATATCATACGGTACAATAACTGAGATGAAATCGCTGAAAATGAAAAAAAAAAAAAAATGATGTTGTTTGCTTATATATAGGCCCATATCTCTTATTATTATATTTGTTAATTAATTTGTTGACTTTTTTTTATTTAGCTATTCCTTATTATTTGTTGCTACTTATTTATGTATTCTTATGTAGTTCGTTTATTCTTTCATTTTATTCTTTTATTTTTTTAAAGAATATTTTTAAACGTTTCATGGCTATTGAATGTACCACTTTCGCACTCAATAAAGTTCTTGCACAGAAAAAAAAACACTATCCAAATTGTATGTTTGTAATTACTCCAACCATCATTTATCTCCGATGCTTGAACTTTAAAATCACGAGTTTTTTTTTTTTTTTTTTTTTTTTTTGGGGGGGGGGGGGGTGATGTTGCCCTACACTCTCATTGTTAAATTTAACGGTTATGTGAGTGACAAGTTCAGAGTTCAATTAATCAGATTAAAAAGGAGTAACATGTACGATATAATGTATGTAACTTTGACTATGGTAATTTATCTTCCTGAATCTAGCTTGTATCGTGGAGGTTGTCACCGATAATCCATCACTATCTACCTCTAAAACGATGTGTTCTCCGAGTTGCATCTAGCCCCCCCCCCCCCCCCCCCCCCCTCCGTCCCAAACCACCACCAATAACACATACACAGTATGCGTCACACTTTATTATTGTTTGTCAGACATCCATTGTTTGAGTCTATTATAGCTGATTCACCTTGAATCTTTTCGCGAATAGACCTTAGCCTTGAAGTGACCGAAACACAAGTTTTTTAGAAATTGAGTTGGTGACCCATCCTCCATGGTTGACCAAAGATGAAAGTCAACAAACGCTGTGTTTTAAAGTTGCTCCAAGTCCTTTGTAACTTTTGAGCTGTTGTGAGAATATGATAATTAAACTGTTATCTTATGGGTGGGGTGTTGACGATAAACTATAAAAACAGTACTCATACCAAAAACAGTGCAAAACCACTGCAATAATAAGCCAAAGTTTTTACGGCGATTTTTGAATTGGCGATCCAAGATTTTATTCTAATTTATTCCTCCATGATTATCCCAACGTTGGGAGGTACCGCAATAAAGTAGTGACAGACAGGCTTGTACAAGTTTATGTTTAGCGCGTGGTGCGGTCCTTTATACGGGACGGTAAGGAAAATGTACACAAAACAGCAGCAGACACAACACACGCACACAGCTGATGATGCGGTAACAACAGGATACGAAAGCAACGCTTGAATTTTCCTCCCGGAGTTTCCTCGAAAATGTCAGCGAAATTGTGAGGCAAGTCTTTCATGGAGAAAGGAATTGATAATCTTATTTAGGCCATGGCCTCTGATCGGCATCTTAGGACTGTTTTTGAGGCTCTGGACGAAGGAAACCTCGGGTACATCACGGCGGATAGATTTGCAGATTTGGCGAAAGACTTCGGAGTTCACGATCAAGACGTGAGTACTTCTATTTGATAGTCAGTCAGTTGCCAGGATTAACAGGATACAAACAGATTCACAAATTGATGTCGGCAGCGGCAGTCAGCTAGATGTGTTCATGTTTTCTGTTGAGTACAATACACGATTATACAATTTAGGAGGTTTGGTAGCTGGACTAAGCATGGAGGATTTTCCTTCTTCCATGGACTAAGTTGGTGTATTTTGATCAGGAGGAAGGACCCCCATGTTTTGAAAATTTTGCCTGCAAATTTTTTTACTAAAATGGAAATTTATGAACAATGATTTGAACTAAGGAGGGCCCTATTCAAGAGTCAATGAACTGAGAAATGTAACTTGATATGGAAAAGTTTCCGTATGGCGCCACCACTTTTTCATTCCATATGAAATAATATAGTATCTAATTTACCTCAATGAGATATCCTTTTTTGTAAAAATTAGTAAAAAAGTGGTGGCGCCATACGGAATGTTATCCCTTGATATTATACTATATTATTAGAAATTGTAGTGTAGGAAAATCAGGCATTGTTTTAGATGTTTATTTCAAAAGCTTTGTTGTATAAGAACCATGGTATTGGTAGAACCTTATAGCTCCATAGACCTTTTCGCAAATACTGGGGCGCACGCGTGAAGCTTGGAATTAGGTGCATTGTGGTCTAGCTGATATCAAAATTTGATCGATATCTATCCCACAATGCACCTCATTCAACAGTCTGCGCTTGCGCATTGGTATTTGCAATAAGGTCTATGGTAGAACCATGGAGAACAGTTGAGAATAGAGACATTCCAAAGCAGGAGAGGCCATGACCTCTTCTGCCCGAAGGGGGAGGGTCTCCCCCTAGCCCCATGTAATAAGCGGAGGGAGACCAATGTTGAGGTTGTTCAGCTACTATTGTCTCCACAAATTTCATAGTCATGGTTCGTGGAAGCGATAGCAGATACTTGATAGTAAAACAAACCTCATAGTTCTAGGTAGGATTAGTGTTGTCTCGTCCATTAATGTTGGGCTGCTATGGACTTTTCTCATACACGTTGCCATTAGTCATAATACATCATGCTTCCCTTTTGACATTGGTCGTTTTTATAGTCGCTTATGTTAAAAAATATAGATGTTAAAACTTTGGAGCCATAACGACCAAACAATGTGCTTTCACTGCTTGGTTCCCCAGCAAAGTATAGACTTTAAATAACAGAAGTACTTAAAAGTAATCTACTTGGGTGGCATTTGCCAAAAACAGCCTTCTGTTTCTAGACGAAACTCCAGGCTAGAAACTGAAAGCTATCCGAGAATAATTTTTTTTATTTTTATTTATTGAAATTTATTGCGCAGAGAAACACATCCAGTACAACAAATGTCTGTAGAGCGTTCTTTAAAAAGAATTGATGTGTGTGGAAGAATGTTATTCTTGGTGGAAATAATTCATTCGAGTCAAAAGATAGTAGTATTACAATTTACGATTTGTCATTGATTTTTCAAGTCTTTCAAATCTTGTCAGACATTTCACTGCACAAACATTTTTAGACCATCAATTGTCAAAATCCATTATCTTTTCCATGAATGAGTGTTTATGACGTACATAAAATATGTGCGCTACATGCCAGTGTGGTTCATGAACTCTACAGTATTCTGTCTAGGGTGGGGACCACAGTTGTTTTACCAGCAGCTGTATTTGTTAATTTTAAAAACGGTATGACTCATACAATGCAGCCGATAAAAATCTAATACGAGAATTATTGATTAAAAACCTGATGCTATCATTGTTACAATGTTCAAATATGAAACTAGCAAAGTGGATGACGTTCATAGTGTTTGTCATGGATCGGTATTTCCACCACCTCTCGTGTTGGGGATTTAAAAGGATGTGCATTATTGTATAAAGGGCGGTCAGGTTGGAAAACTTCCCTTGAAGTATTTTTGCCTGAAAGTTTGGGAGAAATAAGTCATTCAATAAATTAAGGAACTTTGATCTTGGTACACCAACATTTGATGTTCCAAAACAGTGAACATTTAAAGCTATATTCCTTATGTTCTCTGATGGCGGATTAGTCTAAAGCACATTGTATGCACATTGTCCTTATTGAGCCAACTGACTTTGTCCTGTAGCTAATTACGGACATAATTGTCTCCATGGCCCGGTTATTATCAACATCAATGTTGTCTTCATTGACGTGCCCTTCACCAAAGGAAAACTGACTTGCCCTTCTGAGAATAGTCTTGAAATGTGCACGTATCAGCCCGACACATGTATGGGGAGACCCTGAAATTTCATCTATTAGATGAGAATGGCACTTGTTTCATTTTATTTTTACTAATTGTTGTTGCTCGCCCACCAACAAAAATAAATAAGAATACAAAAAGTGGGTGTGGGCCAACAGGCTTCCCGCACCCCCCCCCACATTTATTTACCCCCCCCCCCAAACATTTCCTAACCGCCCGCCCCCACATTTAGCCCCCCCCCCTGTTGATGATCAATACCAGTGCAATGTAATACCTCTCAATTTCTCAACACGGATGTACACACTTGTCCTAACCCCACATGACTCAGTCTAAAACCATAATAAGACCCAAACCGATCGAAGTAGTACTGGTTCAAAACTAGGCGCTTTCTGCCCTCATTGTCATGTTAAGTACAGGGTCTTTTGTTACGCACACAATGAAAAGGGTGACCAACGATCTCAATGGACAAAAGAATCTAACGGTTTTTGGAGGGGGGTATGAGTGTTTGCTTTTCCCACAAATGGGCGTTAAGGACATGTCTTTTTCATTCTGCTGTGAATAAAGCCTCAATCAAAATCGATTGTTTGCACTATACATGTAGCTGTGTTTAATTTTTAAACAGGTGAAAAAATTACTTTAAAAAGTTAGTTGCAAATTCTTTGGATTTAAATCCAGAAATAATACAGTGGGCTACTGTCCAAATATAAACCAATTGTAGTCAGGTGCATTTACAATGTATTCATTTTTCTTTGCCTACAGTCATTGTAGTTAGGCCCCATGTTAATAATTTTTGTCTCATTATTTGATATAAATGCAATTACAATTGAAATTGCAGTTTGATTTCAAATTGTTTGTTCAACTGTAGGATACAATACTTCCTCAAATTCAAAGACAAGTGGTGGTGTTGTTGAAATATCTGTAAAATTATGATGTTGAACTTTTTCATTTGTGTTACGTAACAAGTGATTTTTGTTATTATTAAGTTATATCAAGCTTATAAACCCCAAGTAAAAACTGACTGGACCCGTACATAAATAAATTTTAGGTGAAAACAGACATATTGACTAGAATGGGTAACTTGGGTGATCCCAAGGTTTACACTAAATTAGAAATAAAGTTAAATGATATGCCTCCGCCTGCTTCAACCTTTGAGTTTGCATACATTTGTTTTTGTGTGATTTTCTGTGTTTTTTCCCCTTAATAGGCCTAAATCCACAATTCAGGAGAGAACGTGTTTGATCAAATTTTGTTGTTTTGGAGATTTTTTTTCTGGTTTTAAATTTGTTTGATTTGTTTAACTTTGTTTTTTTTTTTTTGGGGGGGGTGGAGTTCCTTCACTCAAAGAATAAAAATCCCAATAAAGTCACAATACACTGTTTACAATTTTAGGCTCAGATTTCAATGGTTATTAAACAAGGAATCATAAATAAATGATGTTATAACACCTGTAATGTTAATAAGCCGAATCGTTAAATGCAGAGCAATGGGGGTGGAATCGTTAATAAAGGGTTTGATGCTTTTCTTGTGTAGTTTGATAAATTCCTGATGAAATATACACTGGCTGTTTTGCTTCCTTACTTTCCCTATGTGTGACCTGAAATAGATTCAATCAAAACTGCGAAACTCAAAAACAATCTTTTTTTAGTCTCCAATTTTTGCATTAATTGTTTTCCTCTTTGAATCCTTATTTCCCCTCTGCAGGAACTTGGACGTCTATTGGGACTTTTGGATCCAGCACACACTGGGGAAATAAATTATAACTCTTTTTGCCAAGGAATTCAAGCCGTTGCCACAGAACCTACAGTAAAAGGTATGCAGCTCTTTAACAGGATGAAGAAGAAAAAAATCATACTCTTTGGTGTTTGGAAGAGAAAATCAGAGTTGTTCATTGACCTGACAGCTGAACCAGTTAGCTTGTCAGCTTTTTCGCTAGTACCAGTCAACCTTATTCTATGAAATATGAATGCGTTAGCCGGCTCGACCAGTTTAGGAGAAATTTTACTAGTATTCCGGCATAGGTGTATGACCCATGGGATGGCTGTGGGGGTGGGGTTCTTCTGCTCTCTTGTATTTGGGCAAAACAACTGGGGTAAATTCGGGCACAGGGACAACAAGTGTGTATAATTTTCCATCTTGCAATTTTAAACAAACTAAACTGTACATGTTTGATCGAAATCAGTGGTCACACACTTAACAGTAGAATTTTAAAAAGTGTTAAAACCAATTGTGTTTTGTCTGGGGTGGATTTCACAAAGGTAGTCCTAGCTTAGGACTAGTCCTTGGCAATGCTAAGAGATAGGACTGGTCCTAAGTTAGGACCAGTAACTCATCCTAACTTAGGACTGGACCTATCTCTTAGCATGCTACCTTTGTGAAATCCACTCCTGGTCTTTTAAATGGAAATGTTTTTTCTTGAAAAGGGCTCTCGTGCTTTTTCTTCTTCATTCTTGTGACAACTCTTCTCACGAACTCATCATATGTTTCCCTCAAAATATAATCTGTCAAGAAAACTTTTCCCTGGAATTGAAATGGACTGACACCGTGTGTGGTTTTGGCAAACAAAGTTTTAAGTAAACCCTTACCCTGGTAAGTTATTGTCTTACACAACACCAGTATTTTGTGAATACATTCGTTTATTATTGCAGACTTTGGGGGTTTTGAATAACTTCATGGGGAACAGAGTGGTAGTTTTACTTTGTTTTTCGCAATAGCAACTCTGAGAGCCAATCTATTGTTATTGCATCTGAATGAACAATAGCACCACAAAGTGATGAAATAACAGAGTAGGGATTTTTTGCAGAATTCAAGCAACTCTGTGACCTCAATGTGTATTTTTAACCCATGGTGTAGTCAGGGCCTAGACGCTGCGTGGTGCCACTGTTAAACCAGAAACATTGACCCCTAAATCTCACATTTCAACTCAATTATAATTTATTGCTTGTAAATAAGTCCTTTGTTGCAACATGTAGGAAAGTTTGCGAGTTGTAAATGTAGGCCTCATGGTATTCCTCAATGCTTTCAGGGGCTGGAAAAAAATGATGCTTTATCATTTAATTTTACTTTACAAATTTGCTGTCTATGTCATATAAGAAAGGTGATAAGTCTTCTGCCAAGAAAGTTTTCTCACTTCTACAGAAATTTCTTTCTTGAGAAATAGTTTTGTAAAGTCACCCTTTCTTACTTTATTTCTCACAATCAAGAGTAAAGTAGCCTATTTTGTACACAAAAAAACAACCATCTTGTGCTGTTTTCATGACACACAACAACAAAAACAGGGGCTGCAATAAATAAAAACCTCATAAAAACATCATCCATTTGTTGTGGTTTTTGTTAAAACAAGATCACCTAATTAATGTATGAAATATTCACAGGTCATTCATGTTGGTTAGATGGTGATGGCCGGTACCTCAAAACAAGAGAATGGACCTTAAAAAAGTCCCTGAAACAAAATAAGTTGCCAATTGAACCAGGTTTAGGCCTGTACTGTATGCTTTGTTTTTGAAAGGGCAAGGGCAGTCACCAAGGCATTTTCTCCTTATTGGTAATTGGTAAAGGGCAACCTACGAGGAAATTGTAAATTTCTAATGGAGGATTTTAAGACACCAACTTGATTGCCTCCATGAAGTTTCAGGCCTTCTTCAGGTTTTTACTCAGAAGAGAAAGGTGGTCAGATGATGGTCATCCTCATAGTATACAAACAAATTACTACTTCAAGTGCTATGGTTCAAACTACGACTCCGGAGGTAATCCCTGGAGCGACTTCTATTTTGGAAAATGGAACGGTCCGGGGATCACCGAGGGAGTCAGAGTTTTATAACCATAGCACGAGTAAAATCAGTCATATTTGTTTTATAACACCCCAACAGACTATTTATCATCCTCGTACACATACCGTTTGTACGCGCGTTTTAGATACACAGATGCACAACTGATTGGGTTCGAGGTGGGTAAGAAGACGTCTGGGTACTGCGCGCCTTGTGATAGTCGTCAGACTATCACACGGCAAACGATGCACTATCACACGGCCGCCGTTTCTAGTAAAACTAAGATATATCATGTGATGCGCTCTAAACCAATGTAAAGGCAGAATATTTGTAAGGGTGTTATAAAGCTATTATACATGTACATGTAATGGTCAGAGCATAGTCTGGTCAGAGCATGCAGTGCATGGTTGATCAGTCAGCCCCCCCCCCCCCTTAGGTCAACCCTTTTCAGATATTCAGAGATATGAGAAATATCAGAGCATGGAGTCAGAGCTTGTGTGTGGTTTCTTCCCTAACAGTCAAAACATTGAGAAAAGACCAAGAGGTCAGAACTTGAGTGTCACCAATGAGCAGCTGGTTGACATCACTTTGGACTGATCTCTTTCTACTAGAAAGATAACATTCCAAAGTCCTGACCTATGGGCTCCTCTAACAGGAATCATATTTCCAACAGGAATAAACCCCAATGTTGTTCACTAACTTAACTTAAAAGGGATGTACGACTTGGATTGGATGTACGACTTGGATGTGCGACTTGGATGTACAAACTGGGCTGTAAAAGAAAACATTTGAAAACGTTCCACATGAAATGAACGAAAAAAAGATGTTTTAAAAGTAGAATATGATTCACACAAGTACATATGCCTCAATATTGTGTTCTTTGTGAACTAACACAGTCCCCAATTTTGTGGATTCAAAGGCCTATTATATATTAGTTTACAAAATGATTGTGTTGGTTCACAAAGTAAAAGGAAAACCTCACAATTTTTAAGCCATTTGTGTGGAGCATTTTATGCTACTTTTAAAACATTGTATTTCCCATCATATTCTTTTCATACCAAACCCTTTCAGGAGCTTTGTATAGCACAAATCGCCCGAACGAAGGCGATGTGTCCCTTTAAGTGCCTGGTACCTGTAGTCTTGGTTCCAAGACCATCGATGTTGCGAGGCCACACACAACCAATGTTCCGATCTATGATATGCACGGCAAAAACTGTATACGCATTGTAATGAATGAACGTAGAGGGAGCTCTGTATTTTCTGATTTTCTCGGTGGGATCTTGAAATCAGAAATACAGAGCGCCCTTTTAGTTCATTCATCACAATGATATACACTTTGCTGTGCATATAGATCCGAACGTTGCTTGTGTGTGAGTGCGCAACACCAATGGTCCAGGAACCAAGACTGGGTACCTGTGGAGGAAGACTGGTGCTGAACAGGGAATTCCCATCTGAACTACAATGTATTGAGCAACACTATTGAGTGCTTTCAAAACAAACAAATGAGCTGAAATAGTACATAGCCGATTGTGGGTTTTCTAAGAAGGAATATTTGCAAAGAAGTAAACATTTTGGTAAATACTTAAAAACATTGGGACACAGGATTTAAGCATTCAGGCCTTTTATATGTGATTTTTTATTAGAAACACTTTATTAATATTGGATTCAGTCTGTGCCCCGTGCAGGTAGGCCCTTCATGTATGTACTTGGGGCTCAAATCATTGTGAATGAATAAATTAATGAAAAATTTGTGTACTGTACATTTGTTCCATAAGTGTTATAATCATGTGAGAAGAAGAAAAAAAAACGCTTACCCTAACAAAAATACCTGCAACTGCAAGATGCAAAGCCAAAGAAAAACCATTTTTAACAGCTGTCTCTCTTGTTATTATTTTTTTTAGCGCAAGTAAGATCCTGCGACTCTCCCCTCCTTTGGTCAGATGGAAAGACAAAGATAGATGATGATGACACGCATAGCAACGGAGTAAGTACACTAAAATCATTCCCAGAACCTTTTCAAAACTACTGCTTGGGCTTAGACTTGGGCTAAGGCTCTGGCTTAGGCTTTGACTGAGGCTTATTCTATCGCTGAGGCTTAGGCTTTAGCTCAAGCTTATGCTTAGGCTTTGGCTGAGGCTTAGTTTATGGCTGAGGCTTAGGCTTTAGCTCAAGCTTATGCTTAGGCTTTGGCTGAGGCTTAGTCTATGGCTGAGGCTTAGGCTTTAGCTCAAGCTTATGCTAAGGATTTGACTGAGGCTTAGTCTATGGCTGAGGCTTAGGCTTTAGCTCAAGCTTATGATTAGGCTTTGACTGAGGCTTAGTCTATGGCTGAGGCTTAGGCTTTAGCTCAAGCTTAGGCTTAGGCTTTGGCTGATGCTTAGTTTATGGCTGAGGCTTAGGCTTTAGCTCAAGCTTATGCTTAGGCTTTGGCTGAGGCTTAGTCTATGGCTGAGGCTTAGGCTTTAGCTCAAGCTTATGCTAAGGCTTTGGCTGATGCTTAGTTTATGGCTGAGGCTTAGGCTTTAGCTCAAGCTTATGCTAAGGCTTTGACTGAGGCTTAGTCTATGGCTGAGGCTTAGGCTTTAGCTCAAGCTTATGATCAGGCTTTGACTGAAGCTTAGTCTATGGATCCTGCGACTCTCCCCTCCTTTGGTCAGATGGAAAGACAAAGATAGATGATGATGACACGCATAGCAACGGAGTAAGTACACTAAAATCATTCCCAGAACCTTTTCAAACTACTGCTTGGGCTTAGACTTGGGCTAAGGCTCTGGCTTAGGCTTTGACTGAGGCTTATTCTATCGCTGAGGCTTAGGCTTTAGCCCAAGCTTAGGCTTAGGCTTTGGCTGAGGTTTAGGCTTTTGTCAGTTATTTAGGGATGTGATTTCTCTGGGGCTTTTTTTTATAGTATATTTTTTTAACTTAAATCAAATACATACGAAAATTAAAACAAAACCATATGGAACACCCCAGATTACAGAGACATTCAAAACGAAAGATAAATGTATTTAAGCAGACTTTGTAGCCGCAAGCTTTTTCACTCGCAAGCTTTTCTGCTTTGCGTGCGCCCATAATTCAAAGACTGTGCTTCCGGTACTTGGCTTCAAACAGGTAGACGGAGTCTCCACTTGCTAACTTCTTGCCCAAATCACCACCTCGCCATGCCAAGATTTAGCATGAAAGAAATGCCTATTGAAAAAGATGCTCATTTTGTGTCATTTATGAGCTTTTCCCTTCATCTCTCATTTAAAAAGTGTTAGCCAGAGGGGGGTGTCTTTGTATTTGTTGGACACTCTTTATCAAATTTGGACACCTTGTTTTGTCTGTCATTTGCACTTCAATGTTTAGTACGTGAACATTTTTAATATTTCCAGCAAATTTTGACTACCCTTTTACCAAATCTTGGCTAGAACCTTGTCTCTAGGTTCTTTGCATCAAGAGCTCACAGTTCAAATTTGTAGATTTTGTGCAGCACTCTTGTCAGTTTGCAGTCTGCATAAATTTTGCTTAGATCATCAGTTTGAAATGTTATCAACTCACTCATTTCATTAATAATACATAATAAAATACAGTGATGTAGCGCTGATTTCATTGCAGAAATGCTCCGAGTCCGAGAGGCGCTTTTAAGCAATCAAAATAAGAAAACTCATAACTTTTATTTTTAACAATGAACAGTGAAATCATGAAAAAGGCAACAATAAGGTCCACAGATGCGATCATTATAAAGCACTTTAAAGATGTTATGTCAGATTTTTAGCCCCAAACATTAAAAAATTCAAAGAGTATCACCCGCTCTAACAAAAAAAAGTTAAACTTTTACTTTTAATGGTCAGGAACCATGACAAAAATTTAAAACGTTTCTTAAAAAACACATAAGAATTGGTCATGTGATATACATGTATTGTCGGGATCCCGACAAAAACTAATTTTGAGCACTTTATTTAACTGCTACTAATAATTGGCGGACTTTTTCGAGCAATGGCTCAAATGAAAGCTTGTAACTTTCTCGACCCCCATCAAATTACCTATTGAATTTTAAATCAACATTTTTGGGGTCAAATCGGCCAAAAATCTGACATGGCGTTTTTAAAGGATAAAGTAAAACAGATAAAAGCAATCAATCACAACAGCAAAACAACCATTAACCAGGAGAATCATCAGTTTGAAATCACCTTGCTCAATTCATCAACCGGTGGAACCACTAGCAGAATCAAAATAAGCAATGATGATTTGTGGACTCTCTCTCTTTTAGATTAAAAGGGTCTCTGGGGGATTTAATTATTTTGCATTTCACCTTTTATCATCAACCTGTACTAACAAAAGATTTCAATAAATAATTTACTCCTGTTGATTTTGGCCTGTTTTTTTAGACATTAAATCAGCAGCAGGGGGTTCCATTGGCTAGCGATTGGAAGGTGGGTTGCAGTCGTCGAGTCCCTGAAACTTTCAATGGGTCGCTGGCCGAAGCGTTTGGGAACCCACTGCTTTAGAAAACAATTTTTGACACAAATCTCCCAGTTATTCCTTAAAGAAATCAAAGAGTTTTCATTCATTTATTCCAATGGTAGTAAGATTTTACTTTCATTCCTTTGTGGGGTTATAACCAAAGGTATCCCCTCCCTTAAAGCTTTGAAAGTCTCTGTTCATGTAGAAGATTGCTTCTGAACAAAATATTTGACAGAAACTGCGAGGATAAAACAATATTTAGATTCTCTATTTTCAAGAAGACCACACAAACTGCAATTAAAATAGCGTTTTGCCAAGCAATGCAATATTTGGTATCTGTCACTGACAAAATGAAATTTGGATTCCTACATGTTTGTAAAGCCGGTAAGTAATGTACAGTAATATATCCCACAATGATGTGCACCAAAAGTTGCTGGTAGCTTTTTGACGACATTGTCGAACATACAAGTAGGCTCCGCTGACAGTTAACCTGTGTCACTGTTTTATAATCAATGTAGGCCTACATAAGGTTGTAAAAAAATAATTAATTTGCATGTAATTGACTGGATATCCTAGTCATGGTGGAAAACATCCCTTGAAATGTTCTTGATTGAATAGTGACATGTAAGGCCTGTAGTTTTGGAAAGATATTCAAAGTAATTCTTGTGTATAGTGTGAGAAACGACTCCCTCTGAAGTAACATAGTTTCAAGCGTGTTTTTTTTTCTTTCATCATTTTCTTGCAACTTTGAAGACCAATTGAGCCCAAATTTTCACATGCTTGTTATTTTATGCCTATGTTGGAATACCTCTTGTAATTACCAAAAGTGTCCAGTGCCTTAAAGATCAGAGTTGAATATTAAATCAATTAATCCATTCCTCTTTGAGATAAAATATCAACACATCTGGAGTATTGTGTTTCTTATTTAAAGTATTGTTAAAGAATTGGTGAGAAACGAAATCGCAAGATCACAAATTACATAAAACTTACACGGTCTAATGATGATGATAGTAGAAAACATCCCCTAAAAAAGTTCTGCCTGAAATGCCATATCTGGTGAGAAATAAATAATTTTACTTTGCGTTAGGAGTTTATTGCTCAGTGAGCGTTTTATTAATTTTTTTTTTTTTGCACCGATGTCATGCAAAATGTGTAATTGGTTTTTCACTATTTTCTCGTGACCCAGATGGCGGAATGATTTCAAACTTCTCCAGGTGGGTCAGTTTATGTAATGGTAGACTACATGATGTGTTTACATACAGCTCCAGCAACTGTATAGTTACAAAAAACCAATTCTGTAGTGTTCCTTTAAAAATACTGTACTTACTGATTACTATTGGAAATCAACGGTTTCATGTTACTTATTGTGATTTCCAACCAAAATTGCTGGCGGCAAAATATCAGATGTCTAATTGTTATTACAAATTAAAAAAAACAAAGTGAGAAGATGTGTTTGAGTAGCTTGCCAGTTGGCCTGATCTCATAGCTGCTCTAGGCAGACAATTTCGCTAACACTAACAGAAAGAAAGTAAACATCATTCTTCTACTATGATTGACCCTAAGAAAGAAAATACCTCTGTCGCCTCTGTCTTTTCAGTTCAAATACACATCATTGACAGCAGACTTTTAACAAATACAACGAACTTAAAGGCAAAGTATTACCTATAAGTTTTTTTTTTAACCATGATTGTTTTTTCCCTAAAATTATGTACATGTACATGTAGTGTATGTATACAATAAAACTAGTCTGTGAGAGTTTCATTTCAAAAAGTGCTTGTGTTTTTGAGATATCACTGAAAATTAAAAAAATCGAAGAAAGAATAATCCCTAATTAGAATACACCACCTGAAATGCATTACCAACAGTAATGCTCAGAATTGAAAAAGAAACTTGCATAATTTAAACTGTTCTTTTTACATCTAGATTAATTCAAAGTGAAATATTTCTTTCAAAGGAAAAGCTGTCATGGGGCTTCTAACCAAAAGTTTTTATTGCCATTAATTTTTTTAGAGTGATTATCAAACGTCTACCTTCCCTTTAAATGCATAAATCATATCTCCCCCCTCAAGTCTTTAAAATCCATCTCGGTCGCATCTTATCCTTCAATCTTGTAGCATTTTAAGGAGCGTATCTTTGACTTGTATCATTACACTGTATCATTAGTTAGCTCTGTCTGCACCTGCTTACCCGAGCAGTGATTGAGCAAGTTTACTTTCAGTCTGGATTGCTGTAGATATAAGCATTAAAAAAATACGGTTCTTTTATGGCACAAATGTCCTTAAAAAAAAGACAAAGAAACTGTCTATTTTACCGTCTGCAATTATGCGCTGCATGAAAAATTACTTAAAAATTACACAAAGCCTTGCATTGTGTAGATTGTATGTTATGAAAACATCAACAGACAAGGTCGTGGAAACAACATTTTTATCTCCTGCACACGCCCATACACGCAGCTCTGTGTTTCAGTCACTGCGGTTGACATTTATGTACATTTGAGGAAAAATCCTATGCTTCAACACCGTAAATAACACTGTGGGCGTGTTTAAGTCCACGTAGTGTTTAAAGTTCCCACATCATTCATGTGGACCTCTTCTGTTATTAGGTCCACACTTCGTATGTAGGTTAAAACAGTTACACTTGATTTATGCAATACACATGTATAATACACACAAAGTTGAAATAATTTGCTTTTTTTTTTTTTTTTTTTTTTTTTTTTCATCCAGATAGGTACATTTATTTCCTGTTTTCCAACATGAAATGTTTGTTTCACTTAATTGAGGAAGTTGTTTAAAGGTCAAACAACAGAATAATAATCGTTATAATCGAGGAGGAGTGAGAAACTTGACAGTTGCAATATAAGCTTTCAATGAACAAGCACACAGTCCCGGAGTTAAATAAAAAATGTAAACCATAAACCATTTATACATTATCAACAGCTGCAGTGCTCCCTGACGAATTTAAGTTGTTATGGTCATTCATTTTTGGAGTAATTAGCAAGGTATACCTCCCTTTAGAAAAATTTTGGGGGGAATTTTGAATCATTCAAATGTTTCAATCCTATAATAAGACAACAATAAACCTAACCAATGAAAATTTCAGTTCAAAAGTCGAGTTTTTGAGATATCGCCAAGATTCAATTTGTTGAGATATTGCCGAGTGATGTCCACGCAGGAAGAAGCATTTAATCCCTATTAGGAACCCACGTAATCTTAGAAGCGTGACCAGTATGACTTCCCATATTCAAATGTTGTGAATAAAAAGGTGTTTTTCCCCATAACTGCAGCACATTGAAGTGAAAATGTTTCACAAAATGCATTTTACTATTCAAAGCTGCTATGCTTCTTATCACAAAAGAAATAAATATTTTCGGAGTCAATACCAAACCAAACATTTATACAGACCCTTGAACGATTCTCTGGAAAATTTTAAAAGATGAACAATGGTTTTTATACTACACAATACTGTAGTAACCATTATTTGTATTATAATAAGCCATACATGTACACAGTGCTACATGAGATACACAGCTATCGCTAACTCAAGCACCCTGATATTTTATGATGATGAGGTCTTGTTTTTTGTAACCATAGCAACAGCGTGTACTTGCCGTACACAACATGACAATGAATTACGATTGCGAGCTTTGCGTTATCACAAGGTTAGATGGCGGGAATTGAAGGAAAGTAGGTCTTGTGATGAAAATGTAGACATCAATATTTTGTAGAGGATTGCGTAGGTAGATACCTTGGTACGCCAAGTATTTACTGCATTACTGAATGTCTTATAGTTAGTGGTTGGGATATGATGACGGTGTCGGGATTTCATGGAAATGAAGCAATGGCCTTGGTTTATTTTAACAGGACGAAAAAATGGGCGGAGGGAAGTATTTGGATGTCAGATGTGTAGATGGGTATTGCCATCAAGGCTGCATTTAATTATAGTTAATTCAGAGATGATCGTGTGTACATTCCACCACTTTGGCACTGCTCTATAATTTGCTAATGCTTACATGTGAAATCTACCACAATGTATTCATTACAATGATGATTTTTATTTTTTTACTTTTAAAGGCAGTGGACACTATTGGTAATTACTCAAAATAATTATCATCATAAAACTTTACTTGATTACGAGTAATGGGGAGAGGTTGATGGTATAAAACATTGTGAGAAACAGCTCCCTCTGAAGTGACGTAGTTTTCGAGAAAGAAGTTATTTTCCACGAATTTGATTTCGAGACCTCAAGTTTAGAATTTGAGGTCTCAAAATCAAGCATCAGAAAGCACACAACTTTGTGACACAAGGTTTTTTTTTTTTCTTTCATTATTATCTCGCAAATTCGACGACCGATTGAGCTCAAATTTTCACAGGTTTGTTATTTTATGCATATGTTGAGATACACCAACTGTGAAGACTAGTCTTTGACAATTACCAATAGTGTCCACTGTCTTTAAGGCAGAATTCTGATTTTCTGACTTTTTTTTCTGGCGAATTGACTTTTGGTCCTTTCACTTTATTGATAACATCGGCGGGCGAGTCAATTATACCTGTCACAATAAATGATGGTTACTATGGTCAAATTCCAAAGAGTGATTGTTTTTAATTTCAGAAAAAATGCTCTTAGTGGCTCAGTGGTTGAGATTGGCTGTTTCAGTAAACAGACATTAAACATTCATGCAATTAATCAGTCTGGCTGTTTCCCCAATGTACTGTAACAATGCATCAACCAATCATTAGATCTTGAACATTTTATGCTAACGAAGTTCTATACATCCAGTCTAAAATCCCATACAAATTCTGTTGAAGAAAAAAGCAATATTTAAACATGCAACTAAGGCAAGTTTGCAAGCTTCTTTTCTATTGTAAAAGGGAAACCCCAGTTTACTTGGATACATGTAAAAACAATATATTTGCAATGATTGTTTAAATGGTAGATTTTCTCAACAAAACTTAAAAATAGGGATAGGAGTTAGAAAGCTGACGGACTTGTGTTTTTTGTTTTGTTTTCTTGTAATTGTACAAAGCCCTAGAACCATTTTCAATATTTCAATGTTTTTACTGTGTGCAAGTATAATTGAATTATCCTTTTTGGGATCTAATTGAAATGATTTGAATTGAGTTAATTTTGAATTGAATTGACTTGCTCAAGACAAGCTAAGGTCTAGCTGGCTAATCAATGAAAAACTTCCCTGTAACAGACTTGTTTTTTTTTTGGTTTTTTTTTTCAACCCAATTGCGGTTACGCTTATATGAATACATGAAAAACAGAATGGCCGCTACTTGTTAAAGGCAGTGACACTAATTTGTTGATAATCACTCAAAATAATTGTTATAAAAACTTACTTGATATGAGCAATAGAGAGCTGTTGTTAGTATATAAAACATTGCGAGAAACGGCTCCCTCTGAAGTACAGTAGTACAGTTCTTTAGAAAGAGGCAGTTTCTCACTCAAAATTAAAAGGCTTCAGGAAGCCTTTCATTATGCACCTGAAATACCACTTTTGTGCAACAAGGATGTGTTTTTTTATTCTCTCACAACTTTGATGACCAAGTGGGTCCGAATTTTTACAGATTTGTTATTGTATGCATGCATAATAATTATTTTGGGATACACCAAGTGATAATACTGGTCTTTGACAATTACCAAATGTGTCCAGTGAATTTGTGCAATGGTTTGGGTATGACCTACAATGTCCTCTTGTTTGAGGGACTTAAATCTACAGAAATAAAAAAAAAATGTTTGACATGGTTTGAGAATGGTAATCCATGCATTTAATACGCAACTTGCATACATTTGATGTAGGAGAGTGAATCCATATTATATTAGAAGTCTACATGGAGATTGCTATTGATCTGAAATTATAATTTATTCACGGTTTCTTGTCCTGATTGCACCTGCAAGCCAAAGGTCTGTTGAGATAGTTCAATATGCTTAATCATATGATGCATCGGCACCACACCCAAAATTAGTAGCACTATCATTATCATCAAAGTCTCTGTGAAGTGTCAGGAACTGTAACTGTTAGCTGTAAACACTGCCCTCTATTGACAGTTATTAGTCAGTATGGTTCTTCATCATGCATGCAGAGTGGTCTTTACTCAGTGGGATTTGGGGCCTACTAATTGAGTGAAAAAAAGGTAAGTTTAAATTTCTTAATTAGTACTATTTAAGAATTTTGTTGCAGTAACCTCAAACTAGCAACGATGTACTGTTGGTGTATGGATGATAATTTGTTTTAAAATGCACTGTACTGTGCGAAATATGGGTATGATGAGCTGAAATTGTAATCTGTGTGTTTAGGGGGGCGGTTGTCACTCGTTTGTAACGACAAATGCAGCCGGCTTGTAGGGACTCAGCTGTCCTGTGCTGTGTAAGAATGCGATAGCTTTTAGCTGATAGCATGAGGGCCTTGTCAAAGATAAACTTGCATTAGTAAACATTCGTGTTAGCGGACATGTCACGTCAGACCATCTGTAAGTGTAAGTATTCCTGGATGCACCTTTTATTATTCGCAGAGTCTGAGAGTGGATTATGTAGTACTCAGAACAGACGATGGCGAATGTCGGAAGGCTTATATCTAGCGTGTTGTCAATGAACTGTACAGTGAAGCTTCATTTATGAACGGTGCACAGTTTGCGAACACCGTATTGATTTCCTTTGGCGTGAAGTCTGTGATGTCCAATGTCTTGTTCGACGCTCATGCTTTGAGATTTCTTGGTCTGATTATTTTGTTCGCTGCATTGCATTTGTTTTCCGGACGGCAGGTGAGATTGAGTACACTGATTTTTTGCAGAAAGTATTTTGTTTGTCTCAAGTGAATTCAAACAATCTCTTCATTTGTTGGTTTTAAAAAGAAACATCTAGTCCTTGCTCTATGGTTAAAGCGACTGGACACTTTTGGTAATTACTCAAAATAATTGTTAGCATAAAAACTCACTTGGAAATGAGCAGGGGAGAGCTGTTGGTAGTATAAAACATTGTCAGCAACGGCTCCCTCTGAAGTAACTTGGTTTTTGAGAAAGAGGTAATTTCTCACTAAAAGACTTCAAGCCATAGCCTTTTATAAGGCATCTGAAAGCACGCAAATTTGTGCAACAAGGGTGTCTTTACTTTCCTTATTTGTTCTCTTGCAACTTCGATGACCAAATGAGTGCAAATGTTCACAGATTTGTTATTTAATGCGCATTATACATTTTTATGCAGCATATGTTGGGCTACACCAAGTAAGAATACTGGTCTTTGACAATTACCAAAGGTTTCCAGTGCCTTTAATGGTGGAGTTTTGGAGTAGGGTCAATGTAGGTCTTTGGAAAATGTTTAAAGACACTGTCTTCTCAATTGCTGTATCTCATATGCATAAAAGTAACAAACCTGTGAAAATTTGAGCTCAATTGGTCATCGAAGTTGCGAGATAATAATGAAAGAAAAAACATCCTTGTCACACGAAGTTGTGTGCTTTCAGATGCTTGATTTCGAGACTTCAAATTCTAAATCAAAGGTCTCGAAATCAAATTGTGGAAACATACCTCTTTCTTGAAAACTATGTTACTTCAGAAGGAGCCGTTTCTCACAATGTTTTATACTATCAACAACTCCCCATTACTCGTTCCCAAGTAAGGTTTTATGCTAATAATTATTTTGAGTAATTACCAATAGTGTAATGTGAATGCTCCTAGATTAGTTGGTTCAAACTCAGAACCAATCATCCAGAGAAATGCTCAGTATTAAATCCATGGTACTGACCTGCTGGGTTTCTGTTAAGACCATAATTGGTTACCATGGGGGGGGTCAATACCTTGAACTATTGTCCCTTCAAATGCTTCAATTAGAGGTGGGCTAAAGTTGAGAATTCTCCCACCTGTGAAACTTAAAATCTAGAAAACTTTACTCTGTGCCTTTGATTATAAATGATATGAGATAAAAGACTTGTGATTCAGAGTTTTTCTGTGACACATTTAAACATTTCTGTGATCCCCGTGTATTGTCTGTCCCCAGGCATCCCTACATAAGCCTCGGCTTCCAGATGATGCATCTATTTTTTTTTCTCACACTCATTAAATAGCTTTGTTCATTGGTTATTTCTTTTAAAAAAATTGTTTGTACTCTGTTTTCATGAATTATGAAAATAAATATAAGTTTGAATGAATGAATGAATGAATGTATGAATCATACTCTAAATAAATTGTTTTAATTTATTACAGAGTACATACTTGATTTGTTGTTCTGGTAATGACATTTCTTGTATGAGTAATTTTTAGTGTCTGTAAACATATAAATATTTAATTGTTTTACATCAGTCACAGTTTTTATAAACAAATTATTCAGTTAAATGATTGAATATCATTAAAATGTTGCTTGGTAAACAACAAATTTATCTGAATCTTTTTTTCATATGGCACTCAGCTTTTTGTTGAATTTTCCACCCTCCCAATATGTTTTCTCCCTCAATTAAAATGTAAAGCTTATTAAACAAGTTTTCAATTTTATTTCAGAGTCATCTGTTTTTCATTAGTTATTTCCCCCTTGATGAAAATGGTAGCGCCCTGAATAACTTTTTAATTTGTTTTATAATAAGCTACTTTTAGTAGTTTTTCCCATCCCCGTTATGAAAATGGAAGTGTCTTGAATAACTTTTCAAATTTTTTAAAATAATAAATGTTTCAGTAGTTGTTTCACCCTTGATAAAAATGGAAGCGGCTGGATGACTTTTCACTTTTATTAGGAATAATCTATTTTTACCCAAAGGGGTTGCGGACAAGTTATATTGCGGGGAGAGTGTATTTCTGGCGGGTGAAATTTCCCTCAGATTTCAAAACAAAATTTCCTGAGGGGAAGTGATGACCTAATTGAGAGTTGTTGACGTTTATGATTAATTGGTCTGAGTTTTCTTTGTTGCCGTGTAAACATCCTGCACACACATTTCAGTGGTCACCAATGGCCCATTATTTGTATTTAAGCTTAAGTTTCTTGGAGGATTTATTTCACTTAAGTTGGGGGGGGGGGGGGCAGTGCTGATTTGAAATCTTGCAGATGCTGTTAGTTTTAGCATGTAGGAATAAATTATTTCTTCCATGGTTTCAGTTTAAATTTTGTGTAGGCTAATATTGTTTCTGGTGACATGTTTACTGGAAATGTGGCAGAGACTGTTTCAAAATTTATTCCTTTTTAATTACACATGTAGTAGCAAATACACAAGTCATTTTTTAAGTGAGAAGCTTAATGCCTTTTACTTACAAGCCTATTTTTGTAAGCCATTATTTTGATATTCAAATGAGCCATGTCACTGAACAGGTGTGTTCAACCATGGAGGTAGAAGTTCAACTTAGTTGTTTTTGTTGACATATTTACTAGTCTGGCCATGTCTGGCAGAGACTGTTTCAAAATTGTATTCCCTTTAAATTAGTAACAAATACACAATCCATTTGTTTTTAAGTGAGACGCTAAATACCTTTTACAAGTCTATTTTTTTGTAAGCCATTATTTTGATATGCAAATGAGCCATGTCACTGAACAGGTGTGTTCAACTTAATTGTCCTGCGACCTTGTTTGCTATTGTGAGGGGTGGAGTATTGTGTGTCCAATGATACTTATAAAAAAAATTGCCGGTCAAAGGTTGTGTTATTATTAATTCTCACAATGCAAGACTACAGAAACTGAGTGGGTGACATTGCAGTCGCAAACCACACATGGAAACCAATACAGGAAACTCATGTAAAATCTGAATGGTTTTTATGTTGATGATTAGATCAGCAAATTCATACATCGTTCACAAGGTTGTTGCCACTTCCTGGATGTGTTATGTATTAAGTGAGTGTGTTGGAGGTTGACTTAAGTAGTACCTAGTCTTCATGCAGATTGATTGAATCACAAGCTTTAGGAAAAGCCAGTACTTTTACACGTGGCGTCCATTCTTGTTGAGTTGTTATCACCGACCACCGAGGATTTAAACGTGAACATGGAAGTTCTGGTGAGTCCACAGATACGTTAATCATGGTAATGGTTTGTGTGGGAACGAATAAGTAAAGGGACTCTGTGACAGGATTCTGCACGTATAAATTACATTCAAAACCCTAAAGGGAAGTGTCCACATGGATACAGTTAACATCATAGGGAACTTCTGTGTGTTTATTCATGGAGGTATTTCTACCTCCATGGTTTATTGCTCCATGGTTTGTTGACGCCTATGAGAATTGAATGTTTTCCAATCGATTCTGAAAGTTGATAAGGTAGTTTTCGTTATTCATTACTTTTTACCCTTGTCAAAAGTTTTGTTTCTGATTTTAAGAGACGCTTCATAATGAGTATATGGACTCAATAGATCATCATGTATAGACATGGTTGTGTGTGGTGTGTGATGGTATGGGTGCTTTTGCTGGACAATAAGGAAATCCATGATGGCTTTTTAGGATGCAGATTGATTGAACAACTAGCTTTAGGCAGAGCCAGTACTTTAACACATGGCTGTTCGTCCTTGTTAATCTTGACCGGGGATTTAAACATGGACATGGAAGTTCTGGTGAGTACAACACACGGACAAAAGAATCATGGTGATTGTTTGTGTGAGAATGATAGATGTTAAGATTCTGATCATAAATTACAATTACAATGCTTGGCGTTATACCCTGACTTACGGACATTGCCGAGTATCACGTAGAATAAAAGTCCTGAAGGAAGTGTTACATGGATCTCCAGGCATGGATACAGCTCACATCATAGCCATATGGAACTTCTGTGTGTTTGTTGAAGTCTATAGGAACAGTGATTGTTAGTCAATCAATCCATTGAAGAAACAAGGGAAAAATTGTCATAAATTCATTATTTTTTACCCTTTTTGGCAAGGTTGTCAAAAATTTGTTTTTTTTCCCTCGTATTGCTGTTGCTGTTTTGTAGCAGAACAATGAATCTATGCTGGGCTTAGATCCTTTGACATGGTTTGTGTGTGAAGGTATGGGTACATTTGCTGGAAAATAATGACAGTGTGGCTAAAAATAAATGTTATCTGGCTATGCTGGTTTTTTGTAATTTTTGTACTGGTTGAAATTAAATGCAGGCACTGAAAAGAAACTGATATTAGTCAACTTTTGTTAGCACGAGTGCAGCGAGTATTTTGTCTGTTGTATGTCGATAAAACCTCACGTGTATTTATGCATAAATTGTTTGCTTCGTCACAATCAGGAGTTTGACTGAAAACAGCATGGTCGATTGAAGTCTTTTTGTGTAATTTTTGTTGGTACTTTATAAATTATGAATAATGAAAATTTGCCATGCTTGCAAATTGCATGCAGATGCTGACAAGAAACTGAGTGATGAGCAACTTTTATTGACCCGAGTGCATGCAGCAAGTATTTTGTCTGTCGTATGATCAAACCTAGCCTTGATCAAGGCTGTGTAGACAATTACTCTAGCTAAAACCATAGAGCAAGGATAAACCTAAGCCGCCCGAATGCGATATAATACAACCAGTCCCCCGACTGACTCTAAAAAGAATAGCACACCGCACTCTCTCACGCACCACACAGCGCCTGTACGCAGCCCCCCACACACACCGCTATTCCACACACCGCTATCGCCCACAATCCTAGCCCGTGAGCCGTCAGGCTCACAGCCTTGATGATCTTGTAAACCGAGTGGCTTATGTGTATCATTGTTTTTCTTCGCAAATCCGTGGAAAATGGGGGGGGGGGGGGTGTGAGTGGATATGCAAAGATTTATTTCATAAATAATACATCATTCCTAATAGCCAATCACACACCATTATTGTTGGTCTAGAGGAAATGGATATGAATCATTAATTTGCAGCCGTCCAATCAGCTGCACAAAATTTGACCTTTATTTTGACCTTTATAACAGACCGCCCCAATGGGAATCGCGTCGTCGTCATTATATTCAAACATGACCACTTCCAATGGCCAATCAAGAGCCTTTTATTACAAGTAGAGCACGCTCAT
Organism: Asterias rubens; assembly: GCF_902459465.1. NCBI lineage: Eukaryota > Metazoa > Echinodermata > Asteroidea > Forcipulatida > Asteriidae > Asterias > Asterias rubens. The sequence continues at coordinate 8,970,691 of NC_047068.1, read as the reverse complement.
TACCGTAACCGCAAGACCCGGAAGTGTACAAGATCGTCAATGCTGTGAGCCTGACGGCTCACGTGCTAGGATTGTGGGCGATAGCGGTGTGTGGAATAGCGGACGTGTGTGTGGGACTAGAACTGTGGAAACGAGCGGTTGTGTGCTTCCTTGGGTGAGAGCGTGGTGTGCTATTTAAAGACAGTCGGGGAGACCGGAACAGGAGTTGCATTGCATTCGGGCATCGCATTCGTGCGGCTGTGGTTATGCACATTTTTAGCTTTAAAGTAAGCAAACTATTACACAGCCTTGATCAAGGCTAGATCAAACCCCGCACATACATAAACTGTTTGCTTCGTCACTAAGAAGTTTTACTGCAAACAGTTTGGTGATAGAAATTTTTCGGTGTAATTTTTATACCATACAAGTTATAAATATTAAAAATTTGCCATGCTTGCCCTAATTACACGCACCGGCGCTGACAACAAATTATAATCAACTTTCGTTGGCCCAAGTGCAGCGAGTATTTTGTCTTTCGTATGATCAAACCTTGCATGTATTATGCATAAATTGTTTGCGCTGTCGCTAAGGAGTTTGGCTGCAAACATCATGGACTATGGTTAAATATCAAGTATGCGTAACGACTGATTGAGGAGCAGTGAATGCCAGTGTAGTCCCTGTCCTATTGTTACCAACCTGTTGGTTTTTTAATTTTTGATTGAGGGACCAGACCGCATTACCTTCCAACTAGCCAGTTTAATGCCATCTGTTTTTAGTGGGAAATTAAAAGGACTTCACTATGGCCATGGACACTGTTTTTATAGACAAGGCTTGTGCACCTTTGAAAATGTTGACATGTTTCAAGTTCTCCATGTACTTTACCGGAATGCTAACATTATTCAAGATTTCCACAAGAAACAATTTGTCAACCTATCAATGAAATAAAGAAAAGTTTAGTCAATTTGCTTTATGTTGAGAGAGTACAGTATGTATTGCAATGAGCTTTATAGGCCGCCATTTTATTTGATGTTAGTTGTTAGATTTTCCTTTTTATATATATAATTTTTTTCCATGAATGAGTCAGCTTTCAATTAACATGTATGGATTGAGTGATACATGCATCTACATGACCTATAGAGTGGTTGTGTGGGCTAATTAATAGGAATGGTACAGGTACCATGAAAATGTACACTTAATTCTCTGAGATAAAATACCAGGGTTATTATTTTGTACATGTCATATGGAAAGTGTGTACATATGGATGCATGACAGGGGGGCTCCCTGGTCAGATGGGAAATTGTATATTTTGCATCAAAAATTCCATATTACATGAGCTACACAATTACTAGCAGTTATGAGAAGTGCTCCCTTTCTTTGTATTGACAAATGTACAGTACAAGATTTTATGTTTTCCTCCATTGAGCTTTGAACATTTATGCCTGTTGGAAGTCCAGGCTCCGTTGTTCTTTTTTTTTTCATACAAGTGATGTCACAGGTCACATGGTCTATAATGTCCAATGTGTAAAGGAAAGTTTAATTTAATTTAAAGGGACACACAGGATGTGGCTTTCTTAATAGATATTGATCAAGTCTATAATTGTGTTGGAAATCATTAATCAATTCCTTTAATTTATTTTAACTTATGATTGGAATTATAAATCGGCTGTTTATTCCATAGAGGAGGTTTTTAATGTTGACAATTGACATGAAAATTGGCAGCGATCAGTTGTGTCCAAGTATATTCATGGACTATTTGGTTGGTAGTGGACACTGCTCGAGAACTGCAAAAGTTGTGGGTTCGAATCCCACCCGAGTATTATGCCTGTGATATTTTTTTCACAGAGCTCAAGAAAAGTACTGAGTATACAGTGCGTGCATGCTTACACACGTTGGTGTATAAATGGGTAAAACCAAAATTCAAAGTCTTTATCCTCGGTGCAAATTGATTGCATATATGCGCTTCTGGAATAATAGACAATAGAATGATAACATGTATTGCCACCAGTATCGATATGTATTTTTCAGTTCCCTGTGGAGTGTGCACCGTAGGCAACAATCTCCGGTAAATCCACATTTCGATGAAAAGGAAATCAATTTTCTCTCCACGTCAATTCCCTTTCTGATGTGTGCTGGGAATAACACAACAAGATGGGCATGTTTTTTATATCATGGACAAAAGTTCAATACATGGTGCCCTCTCAGCCAGATCAGGTTTTGTTTTCCTTCTTCCGTCTGAAATAATAGTACAGTGGTCCCAAGTGTACTTGTTTGAATTCAAGACTGAACCTGAGAAAGGTTGAGGTAAGAAGTTGAAGGGCACTGCACATGACCTGCTGGGTGCTTCATGGGTAACTCTTTAAAGGCAATGGACACTATTGGTAATTGTCAAAGACTAGCCTTCACAGTTGGTGTATCTCAACATTATAATATGCATAAAATAACAAACCTGTGCAAATCTGAGCTCAATCGGTCATCGACCTTGGATAATAATGAAAGAAAAAAAAACACCCTTGTCGCACAAAGTTGTGTGCGTTTAGACGGTTGATTTCGAGACCTCAAGTTCTAAACTGGAGGTCTCAAAATCAAATTCGTGGAAAATTACTTCTTTCTCGAAAACTATGGCACCTCAGAGAGAGCCGTTTCTCACGATGTTTTAGACTATCAACCTCTCCCCATTACTCGTCAAAACCAAGTAAGGTTTTATGCTAATAATTATTTTGAGTAATTACCAATAGTGTCCACTGCCTTTAACTGACAATATGTAATATCAATAGACTGTTCAAGTCTTGTGCGTATTTGAACATCAGGTGCAAAGATGATCCCAATGGTCCCTAACCATAGATAGAAAATAGTGAACATGGTAAACTTGAAGGTACAACCATGTGTAAATATCTTTTGTGTGAGTGTTGGCTCTGAAAAGAGCTGCGACAGATTTCACGAAACACTAGGATTAATCCTATCTCGAGTTAGGACGAGTAACCCGTCCTAGCTAAGGATGTGTTCAATGCGTCCTACGTCTTCAGATAGGGAACTTAACTTGTCTTAAGTTGTAAGATTATTCCTAAGTTAGGATGAGTTTGGTGTAATCCGCGGCTGGTTTCCCAACCATTTTTTGTTTTCATGTGCGCGATTCTGTTTCTCCAAATACTTTAGTTTGGCGTAAATCACAGTCATAAAATTAGACAATATTTTGGGGAAAGTCAAATTAAGCCGAAAAAATATGAAAGTAAATCAATTTTTCACGGCTCAATGTAGAAAACTGAGAACAAGTCTTGACCTCCGTTTCAGGTTACATGTAGTTGGAAACAATCTTGAACTTTGCCTAACTGAGAACCACGTAGTGGTTGCTCACATTCGGGTGTGATTCGCATATCAGGATTCTAACAAAAAATATTTGTGTCATACATTCTTAGAACGCATGCTAGCGTTAATTTATCTGGCAACAAGTATCCTTGTCCCATGTATTAGCTTTAATTTTGTTGTAAGTTAACTCTAGGATAATATTTTTATCCTGAAAATTATCGATAGTATAAATGTAAAGATTGCTTTAAATTTGTTTGTTCTTTTATTGTATTAGAAAGAAAATTTGATCTCAAAAAAATATGCCTGGTCTTCATTTGCTTTTGTTTTCTAAATTTAAATACATTCAAGACTTTAAAAGAGTTGATTTGAAAGAAAACTAATAATGTGTACTGAATTTTAGGAAAGTATTTAGTGAAACTAAACATCTAACCCACAGAATGAATGTTTTACATAATAATTTAGCACTGGGAAAGTAAACAAACAACTAAAATGACCTGACAGATATTTAATCAGCTCACCGGCAGCTACTTTACCCATTAGTGGATGAGAGTGGGCAGTAACGCTGAACAAACAGGAAAACCTATCTATTAAGACTTGTTTTTCCCCGCTGTTATTCACAACGCTGTCTTGAATAGCTGAATGCCCAAATGTATTTTCTTCTCACCACAAATTAAAGTTCCAATACAGCTCTACATTTGTGCACTGGTATTTTGTATCATCAACCGCAGTGTCTGCTACACGCACCACGGGCAGAAATGAAAAGCACTGTGTGATCAAATTTGGCGTTGAACAAGTCCTCTGTAATTTATTAAATTAATAACAATACATGTACTTCGTGTTTCCGTGTGATTTACAGACATCGGAGAGTACATTCAACGAATATGACGATAGTGCCCTTACGGACATGAGCGAGGATAACACGTCGCCTTTGCTATACGACGGTTACAGTCCCGCGATAGATGGTGACGATACGGATAGTGCTATTGCCGTTCCCTCTGTTAACATGAATGGATTTTTCTCTTCGGATGGTTTGAGGTAAGTGCATTGTGATTACTCAGGATTTCTCCTTCGTTTGTTAAATTGCGAGGAATGTTATGCAATGTTTACTGATGCAACGTCCCTTGATGAGATCTTAATTCTCAATATTAGTGTGATTGTTTCTTCCTTCTTACCATGTAATTGCTCACAATCAAACAGTGAGAATTTGAATTTGTTTCATTCAGTGACATTTAAAAGTGAAAGCGATGAAGAAGAAAAAAGAGTTAGGTTTGATAAGCTGGCCTTGAACTTCCCTCATGAAGGGGCATTTCTGTAGGGGAAATTTGTATTAGAAATAGATTTGTAAAAGTATTAGTGCGGAGTGTTATTAAGCCAGCCTACCACTTCACTGACTGCTACATTTTGGGTCAGTGAGGTAAGCCTGTGATGGTTTAACCGACCAACCATTCGATTGAACATTTACATTTTTATGGTTCTAAATAGTGTTAAAAAAATCACCCAAATGTGCCGCGATACATGTAGAACACGGTGCACATAAGTATAGTTAAAATGTCTAAACATTGTATGCAGGAAATATTGTAAATCAACTACAGAAACTATGAAACATGTTACTTGTACATTTTTACGTCGTTGAAGAAACTATAGGATAACGCTTGATAAAAATCTCAGCATATGGTACCACCATAGTAAAAAAACATGATGTAGTCGTTTACACAGAACCCATGGACCACTGAGTGAGTCATGTTTGAACGCTGCACATTTTAATAATGGATTCGAATGCAAAATCCATATTGTGTAACATGTGTCTATATATAGCAAAAATTACCATACAGGTACAATGTAAGTATCATTTAGTTTGTCCAAGAAAAAAATTATACAAAGCCCAAAGCGTGTCGCCATTTTGCCATACATGTTTGTGTGTTTGCACTGCGTAGTATGCTGTATATCCTCTAACGGTACCATAGAGTTATATACAAGAACTAGAGGGCGCACTGGTGATGCTGCGTGCACAAATGCGACGGGACTGCAATATGACAAGCGCGCCATTCTGTACGCGCGTTGAATATGAAATACACGTTTGAGGTTTTTTTTATCGAACCCTCACGCGATGCTGTTTGTTCAACTTACAAAATGGCCGCACAAACACACGCTGTGAGATGGCTGATTTGTCAACTTAGAAAATGGCCGCCTATACGCATGCCGGGGCGCGTTTATAGGTCAGTGCGCCCTCTAGTTCTTATATATAACTCTATGAACGGTACCTGGAATGCAGTCAGGCATGTGCAAATTAAGAGGTGGCCATTTTGCTAGGGTTCCCAGTGTGCTGTAACTTAGACTTCCCCCATAAAAGGGGCCAGACTACTTGTCAACATGTACATACATGTAGGCTCTGTTTGGACATTTGTATTTTGAAAAATATTCCTAACGCTCTTCTTAGAATCAAACAAGAAGAGAGAAGACCATGAAGAACTTTCAGAGTTGTGGGAGGAAAACCCCAGAGAATTATTCAAGAGAAAAACCACCCCAGTCAAGACTGAAACCCAGTCCACATGGTGCCCCTGGTGGGACTTGAACCAGGGTTCCAGAGCTGGAAGGCGACCAGAGATCACCCTTCACCAACCTGACCACCCAATAAAGTGTTCCTGAATGAAACTTGTCTTCAGATTTTCTTAAGGATTTGTTCTCACCCCATGCTCAGAGTTCCCAAGCTTGTGGATGACAATGCCACCTCCTCTCTACCCAGCGATGAAGAGCAGAGATTTGAAGACTTTGGTCAGAATCCCACCGGCATCGATTTAGAGGTGCAAGATGTTGCCAGCCTCAGCGATTCGGCTGATACCGTGGAGAGACAAACACCGACGAGCACGAACAATGGGTAGGTACCTCTAAGGTCGTCTAGTTGTCAAAGGTCATTCAAAGTTCAAATGATGTTGACCCTAACATTGTTGCATGGTTCATAATATTTTCATTCCTCAATATGTTTTTTCTTGAGTAAAATTACATTCTGATTTTAAAGGACAAATTACATTTTACTGATTTTTGTCAGCCAGCGTCTCAAAAATCCTCATTTGTATGTTTTTATGAAAATGGTAATCAGCATCATTGTGTAGCTATCGTGCTTCTTGTTCATTTAAATTAATATCACCAAAGTAAGGCAGAGAGTGAAAATCATCTGCTGACCGATCATTTATGCAACAATTAAGTACAAAGGAAGTCGACAGCAAATCTCAAGATCAGCTTCAACAATTTGGAATTGTGAACTGTGTCTGATGTATCATCGAGCAGCTTGGATTTGATTGAATTTGGGTCCAGACACGTTGCCAAATAATGACACTCTTGATGACATTGGGTTTAACACATTATTACCGTCAGCGCCGACATGAGATCTCAATGAGATGGCCAGATCACATTCAGTGGACTCTGTACAGTGAATGCCATTATTGGATCGACTTTAAGGCAGTGGACACAATTGGTAATTACTCAAAATAATTATCAACATAAAACCTCACTTGGTAACGCTTAATGGGGAGAGGTTGATAGTATAAAACATTGTGAGAAACGGCTCCCTCTGAAGTGATGTAGTTTTCGAGAAAGAAGTAATTTTCCATGAATTTGATTTCGAGACCTCAAGTTTAGAATTTGAGGTCTCGAAATCAAGCATCTGAAAGCACACAACTTCGTGTGACAAGGGTGTTTTTTTCTTTCATAGTTATCTCGCAACTCCCACGACCAATCAAGCTCAAATTTTCACAGGTTTGTTAATTTATGCATATGTTGAGATACACTAAGTGAGAAGGATGGTCTTTGACAATTACCAATAGTGTCCAGTGTCTCTAAGATTGCCGCTGACAACTGTCAACCCAAGCGAACTGAATCTAGCATATTGGATCAGGTTTAGGGTTTTGCAGGCACAACCGATGCAACCAAGGTAATCTTTTGAAGTTCCTCATTATCAGATTGATGTACATCCTTAGGTAGCTCATCTCTGCAAATCATAAGATGCCATTTGCTCTCAAACTCTACTTGACTGATGCGAGTAGGAGAGAGGTTGCTGACAACCAAACCCATCTCATTGCTTCATTGGACACAAGTGTCTTGTCACACAAGGCAATTTCTAGAGACAGCCAACTGAAAGTGTCTTACTATTTTACAATCCTAAAGAAACTTAAACATTGTCTCTGCAAACCCTTAATGGGTCCGTTGTCCCCCTGGTCTCAGAGTGACTCAGGCCTGGCCACTGTTGCCCTGGTCTCGGCCCTGGTTTTCTCTTTCTCATCTATTTTTAAATTTTCAAATGGAAACTTTGCCCTTTTCAAAAAGAAATTGGCCCTGCCCTCACAAAGATGAAATTCCAGTTCTGCGACCATTGAGAATTTATGGTCAGGTCCAAGATTAGACTCTGAAACATACCTACCCTCACTTGATGTACCCTACAGGTCACTGTAGATGCAAGGTAACTCACCTCTGCAGACCTAGGTTCAAATCCCTCTCAGACTCAATCCGACTACGGAGGATCAAACTCCGGCCTGAGACAATCGGTCCCATACTTTGATGCTGCTTAGTATGAAATTTTGTGATTAAGGCTCAAAGAAGTCTGTGCTCCAGTGGGCGCTGTAAAACGAAGGTATTGCAATTAAATTAGACTCGGATGTTACCTATCATGCACTCTAAATGCCGCATCAGATCACTGACACGCAAAGTTGCTCAACTCTGCAAACCTGGGTTCTGATCCCTCATGGGTCGTCCTGTCTACCGTCTGCCCTCCCACATTTAATATGATTCTTTAATACGTTTCTCCTCCCTTTGTGCGAAGACGTCCCCAGGCTTACAAGTCGAGACAGAGTTTAGGTTCAGTAACCAAGAAAATGTTTTAAAATAAATGAATCAAATACCGTATAGCCAAGTCCTGGCATTTGAATCCCGTTGAGTATTCCACTTTAGTTGACGACCGCTCTTTTTAACAGTGGGCTCAAGTGAGCATGAAATGTCTGTCACACTCCATACGAAGTACACTAATCCCCCAGCTGTATATTACATTCTAATCACATTCAACGAGTGTGTGGCCGTATCGCCATTCAACCACGAGGAATTGTCTTTGACTCGATATGACCTAGAGCCACAGGACTCGATAAAGCGAGACTGGCTTCAAGGCACACTGCGAAGTAATTGCAATTTGGAGAAGTGTGAAGGATTCTAAACCAAAGTTTCATTCGATTCACTCCAAATGTGTCCAGAGTCTTTGTAAATTTTGTTCGTTCATACATTGTTACTGCATGTAGGCATAGTACATGTACTGTAGCGTCCATCATTGAAGCGGTTAAGAAGACAGTGCTAACACACATCGGTGTATGGGTAAAAACCAAAATTAATATTCTTTAGCCCCGATGCAAATTTAACATCTCTTATTGTCATATCGGTACCCGCTGCCAAAACATAGGATTCGGACTGCCTCTAGCTACGGGGCAACCTCTGTAGTCTAGTTAATAAGACACTGCTCTAGAATTGCAAGGGTCGTGGGTTCGAATCCCACCCGAGTAACATGCCTGTGATATTTGTTCACATGACTCGGGGGGAAAGTACTGAGTATACAGTGCTATTACACATCGGTGTATGGGTAAAATCCAAAATTAATACGGTTAAAAAGAGTTGATTTAACTCTTGCAAGCGCCGGCCGGCGCCGGCTGGTCACTAGTGATCGGTTTTAATCCCATCAGAAAAATAGTTGTTAAACGAAAAATAAAGACTGAACAGCCACACAGTTTTCAGAATGGTAAACAGAACTCTAATAAGGGTGCTATTGTGACCTAAAGTGTTGTCACTCAACTAAATGGTAAAATAGAATTAGCTGTTGCAAACAACTTACCTTCCACATGGACCGATGGTATAAATGCAAAAATTAGTTAATGGCCTGACGTTTCAAACCCCAGCAAATTCTTTCTCAAAAACTAAATGGTGAATGAAAAGGCTCACTATTTTCTATATTGTTGCTGACTGGCACCCCCCGAACAAAGATATTGATAAAATAGGGACACCGCCAACATAGGGTTAGATAGCTCAGTTGGTAGAGCGCCGGCACGTTAATCCGGAGGTCGTTGGTTCGAATCCCACTCTAGTCAATTCTTTGTTTACCCTCCCCCCCCAAAAAAAAAATAGTTTATATTTGAACACACAACTCAATTTGTGATAAAAAAAAATTCCCAGCTCTATCTATCTTAATACTTTTAACTTCTTACATTTATAACGTTTGCATAAAGCTAGTTTCCCTTTGTCAACATCACTTGCTTGCAAGTTTTTAATCCAATTTCCAAACAGTCATCGTCCAAAACATAACTAATATTTACAAGTTGCCTCTGAAGCAGGTCCAGTTTGGATCGAAAGCTAAGGCCATCTACCCTATTCATTATTAATATTTACAAGTTAAATATAATGTACAATGTATTATTTACAATCCACAGTGTATATAAAATGAATATGTTTGCCTGAATCTGAAGTGCCTATTTGCCTTAGTAAAAGCAAAACAAGAAAATTGTTTAAAAAGTGTGGAAGATGCACGTGCAGATAACATGTAGTACTTGCCTGCAGGGTACAGAAGATGTTTGCGACTGCAGAGGGGGAAAAAAAACTCATTTAAAAGCACGTACAGGCAACCGCAATGTTGAATTACATTATAATATTGACTGGATGGGGAATGAAGGTATGAATATCACAAACCAGTTGCCCCCTAGAAGATTGAAAAAAGAAATCTTGTAAGGTCTTCAGAGAGCTGTACGATAGCAATCTTCAAAAAGCAATTTCTTTGCCATCTGATCATCAAGTTTTCAATCGAATTCATCACAAGCCAATGTTTGTCAAACTAGCCTGCAATCTCGTGCATCTTTTGTTCAGAATCAAAGAAAAGGAACAACCTTACCAGACACCACTGCTCACTTTTGGGTGTTTCGGACCATGTTCAGACTGACAAACTGTTACAGCGTTGGTGTGAGAAGGTCAACCAGAGTTTCCCAGGAATTTCCCGGGGAATTCATAGCTCAGGTGTGAAAGTATAGTCTTGGTTTCAAGACATTCGCACCAAAATGGATCAATTCCAATAATGGAGGGCGTCACTATCGTTAGTTTGACTACAACAGATAGTCATCAGCCACGATGAATTTATAAACAAAAAGCGTGCCCTCGATCGAGATGAATTCAAGAACAAAGCTAATCAAGTTTAGGGTATGACTTAGTCTTGGACCAAGACCAGTAATGTATGACACAGGGTTTTGTGTACAATATCGCATGCTTATGTTTTCAGAGCACCCACAACTTCGGAGAGGTGTTTGAATTGTGCTTTACATAGTAATAATTGAACACAGTTTTCGTGTCTTTTCCGTTTATCATAATTAAAGTTGAAGTGTTTACTATGTACTCATGTAAGGAAAACTCAAATAATTGTTGATATTAATTATGCTAACTCATTGTCATAACACATTTTATCGCTGCATTTCATATATTAACTATAACTGATAGTAATCAAATATTTTAAATGTGTACTATTAAATGTTCATTAATCATTTGTGTTGTTTGACAGATGACAATTGATGACACCTAATGCATTAATAAATAATTACGGCCAAGGATTTTCCGTTTTCTGCAAAACGCAAATTGTGTGTTCGCAAATCGCCAACTGGTCGCAGACCAGAAACACCCTGTTAGATGTACATGTATAGTGAGTGGTACCAGTGGAAATACATAAACAAAATATGTGTTGTACAAAACCATTTCATTGACTTAAAACCTGTAACCCACCCAAAGGAAATTCATTGGCCGTAATAATTCGCACAAAAATAAACAAACAAACAGTGAATAAATTGACAGCCAAATCACTGTTTCCCACCTTCAACTTGTACTAGATGATTCATTGTATAACAAAATGTGCCACTCCCTGTCCAAACTCCTTCAGTTTCAAGACGACCCCCCACTATTCAGTCAGCCATCTATTTCCTTATTACCTGCTTACTTATTCCTTCCCATAGTTCTCTGCAGCCATTTGATACCCGCTCACGGCAGATCATGATGAAGAGAGACGTTTGGTCTCACATGCGACGAATGAAATGGTACAGACCGAGTAATAACAACCAACCCCCCCCCCACTCACTGCCCTCCCCTTTCCATGTTTTGTAACACTTGTAACTCACTGCATGCTGTGTATCACTGTCACATAACATTATATCTCAAAGGAAAGATGTAGCTTTGATCGCCAACAAAAAACACTACTTTCAAATTTGCCTTTCCATACGCACGTCAAATTCATTGATGAAATTGTAAGCTACAAAGGGGCTTCTGCGCAAGACATCCAAGGTATCAAAGGGTACTAATGATGTGCTTATGATCTGATGATAATAGTGCTTTGAGGTACTTTGTAGTATGCGCTGTGTTGGAGGCGAAAGAAAGACACCTGGGAATTTCTAATTAGGGTCTTAAATTGAACAGTGCAAATTTGCGGTTTTAATCGCAACGAGGGGAGAAATTATAGACAAATTCATTCCTTCAGAGGCTCTGTTGTTGCAGGGACAATTCAAATTTGAGTTTTGAATAAATTTCAAAAGAGAAACCGTCCAGATTATCGTCCCAAAGGAAAAATTTAATTCCTAACAAATTTGGTGATGTTTTTGTTGTTGAATCAAAGCTGTACCGTGTGTTGAATGTCGGAAAGTGTGGATTTTTAGTTGAGTCTGTCATGAGACACATCTCTACATTCCGATTTCTATCATCAAACCACTTTGTAACATCAAACCACTTTGTAACATCTGTATTCTAAAGTCACTGTCACACAAGAGCCATCTAGCAAGGGTCCCTTGCTAAATTTTAGCATGGTTATACCATTTTAACAAAATGTACCTTGTGTAAAAGGACAACAATAATATATTATTTTGTAAAATCCTGTCAAACAATTGCTACATTTTACAACCATGCTAGAATTAAGCAAGGGACCGCTGTTAAATTGCTGTCGTGTGAATAGCACTTAATTGTTAGTGGTTCACCACACCTTTCATGTGAACTACATTCGACAAGTCACTTTCAGCATGCATCTTAACTTTTTGAGGGGGGAGAAAGGTGGTGAGGTTTGAGTGAGGATGAGTCAAGAAATATTTGGCCCTTTTTGAGTTGATACTTGTTGCTGTGGTTGGACGATTGACTGGATCTGATGTGCCTTGGGGATACTGGCGTAGCTAAAATATCTCAAAGGAACAGGATACCTTGGATCTGTCGAGTTGGTCGTTGAAAAGCGTTTGTTATGAAGTGCAAATGGGTAGATAGATTATTTAAAAGTAGAATATAATGATTCACACAAACATCCATGCCTCAAAATTGCACGGTTTTCCTTTTACGTAGAGAACAAACACTGTGGGCCATTTTGTGAATTCAAATATTTGACTCCATTAAATGGCTGACCGTGTTAGTTTGCGACGTTAAAGGAAAACTCTGCAATTTCGAGTTATACTTGTGTGGATCATTATATTCTATTTTTAAAGTATCTTTCTAACCCATGCATTTCAAAACAAACTGTTTCGAACACTTTTCATAGACCAACTCGTCCGATCCATTGGGCAACCTGTTCCCTTAAAGGTTTGAAAGAGAGCCTGTCGCATGAATATCGTCCCCTCCCCTCTGCTGGTTAATAGTTGCGTACATCAGTTATCGATCTTGGGGAAGTTTGCTGAACGCAGATTTTATTTCCCAAAAGAATTTTGATGGCGAAGTCGCCTCTGCAAACAGACAAAAATAGTCTGGTAACCATGATGATTATCTTAAAGAGTCATTATACTGGTACCCACACATTCGTTTTTTGTGCAGTCTTTTTGGTTATTTCACGTTGTATTCAGGGAACAAGACATAGTCAAAAAGTGCACAATTTGTTTGCTTATCCGCTGCACTACAGTGAAATGATGATGTTGAGAATGAGATTTGTCCAAACCTCAGCTCCGTTTGAAATGTACACTGCTCTAACATTGATGGCGAAGCCCAAGCTTGAGCCGGAGCCAGTTTTCAAAGAGCCTAAGGTGTATACATGCATGTAAAGCCAAAGCCAATCATGGCTGCGGCTCTGGCTAGATCATTATGCCACAACATTGTATCAGTGCGGCTATCCAACCCTAGCCAAAGACTCCCATTTCAGACAGTCTCACAAAATTAATAAGAACTAAATGTTTTTTATTCTGAGTGTATTGTTAATTGTCTGCTGCATGTCAGGTACTTTCATTATGCCGTCATCCCTTTTGACTTACCTTTATTTGTAAGAGGAAAGTGTGCGTGTGATTACATAAATGGAAACACTGAGAAAGAGAGAATACAATTGGGGCTTGAAAATGCGAGAATACATTATTCACAGACTTAACAAATAGAATGCCCCATTTTAGTGATCAAATTGTGGCGCCAGGCAATGCTCTTTTAACTTGGCCATACTTCTTCTTTTTTGCAAAAGAAATTGGGCACTGTACAGAACAGTTTCTGACGAGTGAGTGTTTCAACCAAGAAACAGTTTCTGACAAGTGAGTGTTTCAACCAAGAAACTGCAAAACAGTTTCTGACGAGTGAGTGTTTCAACCAAGAAACTGCAAAACAGTTTCTGACGAGTGAGTGTTTCAACCAAGAAACTGCAAAACAGTTTCTGACGAGTGAGTGTTTCAACAAAGAAACTGCAAAACAGTTTCTGACGAGTGAGTGTTTCAACCAAGAAACTGCAAAACAGTTTCTGACGAGTGAGTGTTTCAACCAAGAAACTGCAAAACAGTTTCTGACGAGTGAGTGTTTCAACCAAGAAACTGCAAAACAGTGTCTGACGAGTGAGTGTTTCAACCAAGAAACTGCAAAACAGTGTCTGACGAGTGAGTGTTTCAACCAAGAAACTGCAAAACAGTTTCTGACGAGTGAGTGTTTCAACCAAGAAACTGCAAAAATGCATTCAAATTTTGTTAGCACAAGTACATATCTTTAGAGTGGCACGTCTGGACTGGTTGCGAAAAATGCGAATTCCATTAAGATTTTGTTCTCTTATGTGGGGCCTACGGTATCAGGGATCGATTTCATCCAGCAATTTTGCATTGCAAAAATATTGAGACTATGAATATGTTTTGTGCAGTCTGAATGCTGATATAGTAAATGATGATTTTTGAGTAGCATCCGAGACATTGTGTGTAGCATTTTGCTCTGCTAGACATCGTGGGAAAATGTTCACTGAGTATATATCTTTAGAGTTGCACATCTTCACTGGTAACCAAATTTTTTTCCAGAAACAAGTGGAGATAATAGAAATAATGTTTTTTTTTTTATGAAAATGAGTTGAGGAGAGAAGAGCAAATGATGTGAGTGAATCCTGAGGGGGGAGGCAGTCGATTGGAAAAGCAATATTAAGGAAGACAAATAAGTCATGAAGACGAATGAAACTGAAGATGTCGCATCAATAAGAAGCGGAAGCAGACAAAGTGAGCATCACATGAGGAATGATGAGAGAGGGACAAAGGCAAAGGAATGAAGTAGAGGGTGAAGGAGGGAGAGAGTAAGAGAGAATCGTCTGAGGAATGGTTGGACTAGTCCTACAATAAGACTTAAGTCAACATATTTAAGAAACTAGGGTTCACTCAGAAATGAAGTGGAGTGTTTTCTTTCACCATTTTTCTTTTGGTAATGAGTCTTTGGAGATGACGTCCCTTAGAGATGATGTACATGTACTAGTCCGTTGTTTGTTTTGTGCGACCTGTAATTCAGTGTTTACTAACTAAATGTAATTATTAACCACCATGTTTGGGGTTTTTTTTTTATTATTATTTCATGTATTTTTATATAATTTAGTTTTAACAATCAGACTGATGTGTATTGAGCACTGTTTACTCTGTACTTTCCTGAGTTCTGTGAAAAAAAAATCCACAGGCAAACCACTCAGTTGGGATTTAAAACCCACGACCTTTGAATTGCTAGAGCATATTCTATATCATCGTTGCACAAATTTGTGTAATTTTTTTTGTTTAAAAAAAGGTTTCCATTTCTCCTAAGAATAGAAAGAAATATATTTTGTTGTCGGGCATCAGTTTGGGTTCAAAAGCAACATTTTGTGGCTGGTTATCTGTGATTATTTACAGGTAAAATTGATTGATTTAAAGAGACAAATAAATGAAACATTCAGTCAGAAATTTTTTCAATCAAAAGCAATGGAAAGTTTATGTAGCGAGGGACCTGTTTTTCTAACTTCTCATTTGTTTATTTAATTGGTTTACATTTCTGCCAGTAGACCCCTCTTGCCAATATCTAAACCTTACTCATATCCTTTTGTGAAGTTTGTTTGTACATCGTGCCAAACATAATCATGTCCCTTAAATACCCTCAAGGTTGTTTTTTTCACAGTTAACCTTCACTAACATTTACTTCGGTAATATTTTCCCCTCGTTCGGTAGCAATCTCTGTAATAGCAGACTCTACCTGAGGTAACTATGTTGTGTTTATCTTTGTACTCCAAATGAGTTACTTTTAGAAGTCATTGTTGTACAGTATCGTGTTGATTGAAGCATGCCTTTTGAAGGATTTGGTCATGTGTTGCTATAAAAGCGCTTTAGTCTTTGTTGTTGTTGTTTTTTTTTATTGTTTTTTTTTATTTGTTTTTTTTTATACTTTACTTTGGCTGTACATTGCCATGTCGGATTGTGTAATTCAATTTCAGATATTGATGTTTTATTTTGAGGGCATGTTTGTAAAATCGATGTCAGACACAATTGTATCAACCTAGATATTAGGGCCAAGGACAACAATTTAGTTGGTTCAGTGGCATGCTCAACTGATTTAATATGATTTAGCTTTGACCTACACAAATGCAGAGTGCTTTTGGATTCTTGCAGCAGTCTTTAAGCCTACTGTAAAATCTTAAATGTTCTTTTGTAAAACAGAAACGTTACATCAAAAACAACTTCATGTAGGTCCACTTTACTAGTGCAGGCAACTATTAAAGTTTAATACAAATTTAGGCAGGTAGCCTTACACACTATTAAAGGACATCAGGCCTGAAGCCTTTTATTTGGCATCTAAAAGCCCAATAATAAGTGCAACAAGGGTGTTTTTTTCTTTTTCAATATTTTCTTGCAACTTCGAAGACCAAATGAGCCCAGCCCAAATTTTCACAGATTTGTAATTTTCTGCATATGTTGAGATACACAAAGTGAGAATACTGGTCTTAGACAATTACCATAGGTGCCTTTAAGTGAAGGAATTCTCTAACAGACAACCAGTCAACAGGTTGCGCCACAGTTTGTTGTGCGTATTTATGGCGTCGCAACTTACAGACTTGCCATAATTCTTTCGTGTAATTTGACCCCTTAAATGGTAGACAGAAGCCAAGTGACGTTGGTGCAAGCGGTCAATAAACAACATGTAGCCGTATTAATATAGGACTGGGAGGATAGACAATACCATTGTTTGATTTTAGTCTTGAAAGCTTTACTGATCTAAATATTTTTCTGTGAAATATTTACCTCTGAGATGAAGTCATAATATTTAAGAAATCTGTATTCAACCCTTAAAAAAGAAAACTACATATGATTTTGGGTCCATCCAAAATAATAATAAACAATATATTAACATGCTGAAAATTGTAAATGGATTCACCATTTTCTCATAATTAACACAACGCAATTTCAGCTGATTTCAGTTGTTGGATCAAAATTTAAAGACAATGTGTTTACATGCTGGACAATTTGCATGGTTTTCACTATTTTCTCCTGCCTCACACAATTTTCACAGGTTTTGTACTTCATGAATAAGTTTATCACACAAAATATGACCACTGTTTGCGACTATTTGGTCGTCTCCAGCAATCCTGTATAATCCCTTTAATAATAATGTGTTACCAACCCTGCCTAAATGGAATGTTCGTATTCTAAGCACATTCACCTCTTACGGACCCAAACACCTCGTTAAAATGCAGCAGTAAACTCATTCATAATGGGGTTTAATCCAAGGTATGCACAAGGAATACTTAGCGTTACCTCCAGGCAATATTCCTCTCTCTCTCCATGTTATTGGATATCATCTTACCAAAGATTGTCAACCCATCTTTCCCTTTTATTCTCTTCCTTCTACTTTAAAGACATGGACACCTTTGGTAATTGTCAAAGACGAGTCTTCTCACTTGGTGTATCTCAACATATGCATAAAATAAGAAACCTGTAAAAATTTGAGCTCAATTGGTCGTCGAAATTGCAAGATAATAATGAAAGAAAAAACACCTTGTCACACGAAGTTGTGTGCTCTCGGATGCTTGATTTCGAGACCTCAAATTCTAAATCTGAGGTATCAAATTGGCGGAAAATTACTTCTTTCTCGAAAACTACATTACTTCAGAGGTAGCCGTTTCTAACAATGTTTTATACTATCAATAGCTCACCATTACTCGTTACCAAGTAAGGTTTTATGCTAATAATTGTTCTGAGTAATTACCAATAGTGTCCACTGCCTTTATTAACCATGGAGGTACATGTACATGTAGCTAATTCTCTCTCCTGCTAAATCAGTACACTGGTGGTGTATACCATTTTGCATGATTCACATTTTCATATTTCAATCATTTACTTCCTGTTTCAATTTCAATCTATTCAGCGAGTTTCATATATTTTAAAGATGTGTTGCCTGTGTTTATTTTCTTCTATAGCAATATTTGGGAGATGTTGAATAATTTTACAATAAAGTGTATATTTTTATATAGAGTGGAACTGTTGCACACTGCATTCCGTATGTAGGAACAACGGGCCTGAAACGACACAGGGGCAATGGCATATGTTGCCATTGGTCCTGGTGTCCCTTCAATAGACTTTATCATTTTCCAATGCAAAATGCCCTTTGCAAGATGAAAATGACCCTGTCATCTTTAAGATAGAATGTCAGGTGTGAGCTAAAGAAACAGACTTCAAACTGTCTGCATAGTAATGTTGTAATACAATATTTTGTCAGTCTCATTCTACGCAGAAGAGAAACACAGCCAATTCTGAAGTGTTTCATGTCGCTAGATTTGTTCACGTCGACCTCTAAGGCAACCAATCAAACACAATACTTTGACAGCACAAGTGACTTGTTTTCTCTCTTTTCCCGAGAAATTGGGAGAGAAATTGAAAATCTTCTTGAAGATGTTTAGATTTTTGCCTGTGAATTGCCTCATTTCACATTAATTTGTGTTGATTATTCTAGATGAAAGGCCGAGAGCCCTAGACATTTAGTTACCCACCGATTGTAGTGATATAAAGATTTATAAAACGTCCTCCCACTATTTGAATAACGAAGGTTGCTGTGAGAAAGTCAAGCAGCAATTTACATGTTCTACGGCTCCCACATTACTGATACAGTGTAGCACTGTTATCGCCCTTGTCTGAGAGCTGTCAAATCGGGGAGAAAAATAGACGATTACGAGTTTTATTAGCTTTCTGCAATTCCCTCAAACAACCTCTGTGTAATTTTACTAAATCAACTAACACTTTTGTTATTCTTTTGAAATTCCTGATAATATCTTAACGGTTCCTTTTGTTCTATACTGAATAATGACTTTATTAATTCTTTCCTTTTCAGCTGATAACTGTTTTAGTTTCAATTGTAGCTTGGCGTCTGTGAATATTAACTTTGTAATTCTTTCTATTTTCTATATCAACACTTCAATCTACTCATGTACATATATTTCTCCGAAACTATAACAAACTCCTGAACAATAAAATTATAACCCTAACGTTTTTCAGTTTCTCTTACTCTCAGATTATATAAAAGTAACAATATTGGGTTTCTGAATTTGCCTAAAAAACAGTATTGAAAAAGTGTTATGCAAAATGACAGTTGCCAAATTGCCAGATCAAAATGTTAACTTTCCGCACCTGAAATGTGGAGCATCTAACATTACATGCACCAGGAGCCAATTTCATAGAGCTGCTAAAACAGAAAATACTGCTTAACAGTTTTCTGCTTGGCAGAAATAAGCATGTTACCAGTCACAGATTGAACATACATGACATATGCATTGCTATTTTGATTGGTAACCAAATTCTGGTAAGCAAAATTTGGTTGTGCTAGTGCGTAAATAAGCGGCTTTAAATTGGGCCTATAGGTAACTGTTTTGCAAGAGAACAAAGTAAGGAAAATTATTGTTGAGTGTGTTTTGATGTGACGCAGTTTTAACTGTTTTGCTGTGATAATTAGTGGAAGGCTTTTAAGTAGTCACATGCATCGCTCTTTTTCCTGTGCCTCAAAACATTTCATGAGTTAATTGAGCATGTTTGTGAATTTGACTAAATAAATCTTGCTTGTATCAGTTTTAAGTTTTAGTTCATTGCTTGGTGTTTGATGTGCTGTGGATGGAAGGGATGGTACATTGTAAATGCACTGTCTATTCAACACAAACAACTGCCTCTGTGAACATTTTCTTGGCATTTGCTTAATCCTCGAATATAATTGCTTATTAAAGGAACATGTTGCCTTGGGACATCGGTCGAGTTGGTCTTTGAAAAGCGTTTGTAACCGTTTTTTATAAAATGCATATGGGTAGAAAGATGTTGTAAAAGTAGAATACAATGATCCACACAAACATGCATTGAAATTGCACGGTTTTCCTTTTACCTCGTCGACTAACACGGTCGGCTATTTATGGGAGTCAAATTTTTTGACTCCCATAAATGGCCGACCGTGTTAGTTCGCACAGTAAAAGGAAAACCACGCAATTTCGAGGCAAACTTGTGTGGATCATTGTATTCTACTTTTAAAACATCTTTCCAACCATATGCATTTTATAAAAAAGGGTTACAAACGCTTTTTATAGACCAACTCGTCCGATCCAAGGCAACATGTTCCTTTAAATTTTGAGATTCTGATATAAATATAAATCAGGGCGTTTAGGCTTTTCTTGAAGCCATACAAACGTTATGCAAAATGTAGCCACAAATGTTTTGACTACGTGTCCAAAATCAATGCTGTCTTGTTTATTCATGAAGCTTAGAAGAGAATGTAAAATTTTGATGGAGTTGTGGCCACATTATTTGAATCGCCAATGTTGAATATCTGATATGTTGGTAATATTTGGCTAAACTATTTTTTTATTATTTTTTTTGCCCTTTGGAGCAGCCCGGTACGCAGAATATCATCCAAGGAATTTGCAAAGTAAGTTTAACAACAAGTAAGAAATTATTCATGTCTTTTTTATGTGTTTGTTGTTGTTGCTGTTTTTATTGTTGTTGTTGTTCCAATTGTTATTGTGGGAGGGGGTTCTTCTTGGGGGTTTTGGTTTTCTTTTTCTTTTTCAGTTTGTGCTTTTTGAACATGTAAACATTTGCTTTGTTGGTTTTAGGTTTTTTTTTTATGATCACTGCAGTATTACCGCCATTGACCTTTTTATTAATGGTCGACATTGTAAGAGTGCACTTTTTGGTTTGGGTGTATTCAACAAAATTTACCCAAACCTAATGGTGTCATCGCATTTTTTTCCACCCTATATCATAATGGCTATTTAGAATACATGGTGACCATGTAGGCTGACACAAAATATGCCATGGTCTCTGTTGCCCCTAATCTTTGCCTTGGTTGCCCTGTCAAAAATTTACCATATGCTTTCAGATTTTCCAATAGGCTTTCAGATTTTCCCATAGAATCCCCTTTCGCAAAATACTTAAGGCCTTGCCCTTTCAAACATGTAATTCCTGGACAGTGATCATCAATTTGACCTGTATACAATTCCTTTTAAAGATGTGTCGCTGATCCCATTATTCTTGCCATTAAATTTGACCCTGATTAGCTCTGTGTTAGTTTTATAATTCCTGATTAGCTCTGTGTTAGTTTTATAATTCCTGATTAGCTCTGTGTTAGTTTTATAATTCCTGATATTGGGGTACTGATTGTAGGGGTCTGATAAGTGACCATGTATTGTTTAGTATTGCACGATCTACATGAGACCTTTGTACCTTTGAACATTGCGTGATACTGACAGAACGCCTTTAATATACATGTACCAGATTAAAACAAATTATAGATCCAGATGATATCCGGAAAACAAATATAGCAACAGAGCATCTATTTAGTGATTCATATTTTAATTGACCAAAGGAATCAGAAAAAGAGGGTTGCTGGTTGCATTTTGTAGCAAATCCTACCAAATCAAGTCCAAAATATAGTTTGGAAAACTAGATTTTTAGGCCCAATTTCAGAGCACTTCTTGGCAGAAAATATTGCTCAACTATTTTCAGCTCAACTATTTAAAAAAAATATTTTTTTTTTTTATTTGTTCACTTTTCTTTATAAGGAATGTAGTAATTTTGTCTGAAATGGACGTTATATTGACCGGTTTACAACCATTAGGGCCGGTTGTACATGTTGTAGACTGTCAATTAGTACGCTGCTTTCTGTGCAACTCGTGAATGGCACCGTGACCCCACTTGGATGTAATCCAACAGTTTACCACTATAGAGCGGGGCTCGCCATTTAAACTTTATCAATTTAATGGTTAGGTTCTAGGCCTTCATTTAGAAGTTGTTTAAAAAATAATCCTGCATTCCTTCATCATTACATCTACCAAATGAGGCTAGCTATCCAGCCCTATGCTGGCGGTCTCCCTACTTCCCAGGTCAAAATTCCAGTTGAACCTAGTTAAACTGGGTTTAACTGGAACTAGTTGAAAACCAGTTGATAAACTAGTTAAACTCAGTTAATACCAGTTGGTTTAATATGGAAAATGGACAGAAACCTACTGGTTTATAATTTCAACCTAGTTGAACTCAGTTAAACCTAGTCCAAACCAGTTGGTTAATATGGAAAATGGACGAGTTTGGTCACTATCCAGTTGAACCAGTTGACACCAGTTAACTAGGTTCAACTGGAATTTGACCTGGGTTATTATTATTATTACTTATTTGTTCATACTCCTAAAGTTCAAGACACCACCATAATCATGACCTGTTTTTATTCTGCTCTTCAGCCATTTGTACCGTTCATCATCTTCACACAATCTACCCAATAAAGGAGGAGCAATGGAAGATGCCTATGGAGAATATGCTGCATCAGATACGGACGTCTTAGAACTTAATGATAAGGTATTATTGCAGAGTTGGTTTACGATCAGAACCACTTTCCATTATTAGCCCTTTTTGTATGTGTTGGACACTATCTAGAAGTGCACTGTTTGCTGTGGATGATTACAGAGCAATGTCTCCAAACCAAATAGTGTACAAGTATTTACCCAAACCAAATAGTTTCATAAAGCTGTTTAGCAGAAAATACTGCATGACAAATTTATTGCTAAGCATAAAATTGAGTAGGGCACAAGTCAAAATAATGCAGACTTTGTGTCATTTTTCGTAACATATTTCTGCTAAGTAAGACTTTTTTGTGGTAACTATCTTTATGGAACTGGGCCCAGATTTGTCATGTTCAAAGCTGTATAAAATTAAGCCTGATCCAGGCCGAAGATACTCTATATTTAGCATCTTTCCTGTTTACTTCTCCGACTCAATAAGCGATTTACACGTACAAGAGCAAGGCTTTCTCGCTCCGAGGGTCATGGCCCTCTAGAACCTGTCATGACACTTCCTTAAAACTCAACGAGAAAATCTCAACAAGAAAGTCGTGCATGGAAACTAACCCTTCTTGTACTCCAGAATTCCTTGTCAATTAACTCCTTAGAGAGTTAAAGCGACTCTTCACCCAATCACCTTTTTAAGATGGCAGTCACCTGAGAGGTGATGAATGTGTTGTGTTTCAGGCGGTTTCTTTCTACTCTTGATATAAAGTGGCTTTTATTAGAGTTTTAAAGGTAGGATTGGTAATCCTTCAAGAGAAAATTGAAAGCCGACTGAATGTAAAGTTCAGTCCTAGTATGTCAATTTCACACGAGGAGAAATCCTCCAAAGAAACATTTCCATCATCGAAATACCATCAAAAGCGGAGAAAATTTATTTTTGAAAACCTTTCTGAACGGAGTGTTTTTTATTTGTTATTGCTGTGATTAGAAAAAGCCCGGTTCATGCTTCCTGCAAATGATTTGCGGAAGAACGATTTTGACGTCGCCGCTCCGTTTTCTCTGCAAATATTTCACAGAAGTAGAGCACAGGGCAACTGTTGCGAATTAATTGTTACAAATTTGTAACTTCAAAACTTCGCTTCGCGTTCGCAGGAAGTATTAAAGGCAGTGGACACTATTGGTAATTACTCAAAATAATTATTAGCATAAAACCTTTCTTGGTGACGAGTAATGGTGAGAGGTTGATGGTATAAAACATTGTGAGAAACGGATCCCTTTGAAGTGCCATAGTTTTCGAGAAAGAAGTAATTTTCCACGAATTTGATTTCGAGACCTCAGATTTAGAACTTAAGGTCTCGAAATCAACCATTTAAACGCACATAACTTTGTGTGACATGGGTGTTTTTTTCTTTCATTATTATCTCGGAAGTTCGATGACCGATTGAGCTCAAAATTTTCACAGGTACGTATGCATATGTTGAGATACACCAACTGTGAAGGCTAGTCTTTGACAATTACCAATAGTGTCCACTGCCTTTAACCGGGTTTAAAACTAGAGAATCTTGGGGAGAAATGTTACTTTAAAAAAAAAAAGACCATTGTTGAATGATCCCTTTAGCAGTGTTTATCACCATTGTCGCTATCCGCAGGTGCTGGAATTAGAATCTCAACTCACCGTCTTGGAGCAGGAT
This sequence comes from Asterias rubens, assembly GCF_902459465.1. Taxonomy (NCBI): domain Eukaryota; kingdom Metazoa; phylum Echinodermata; class Asteroidea; order Forcipulatida; family Asteriidae; genus Asterias; species Asterias rubens. The sequence goes on along the minus strand of NC_047068.1, from coordinate 8,946,718 downwards.
CAGGTGAGCCGAGCTGGACAGCAAGGACGATTGAAGAGTGATAAGATCATGCTCATGCACCAGTAAGTGTCCCCAATGTTTTTTGTCTGAGTAAACATCTTCTTCGATGGCGCTCAGATCTCTGTGTCAAAATTCCTGGTGCTGTCATGACCTACAAAGGTTGTGTATGGATCAAACTCAAATTATTTTTTAGAAAATAGAATTAGCTGTTTGCAAACAACTTACCAACCAAATGGACCGAGAGTATATGCAAAAAATAGTTAATGGCCTGACGTTTCAACCCTAGCAGAGTCTTTCTCGAAGGCTAAAAAAAATTTCAGTCGGACTTGGTATATACCGAGGCGAGGATCCAATGGGTGGGTCAAAGCTTGGGGGTATGGACCCCTCGTTAATGTCAACCAGTTATTCCAGGTGGAGGGGGGGTGGTTCAGAAAGGGCTTAATGCATGTGGGGTGTCGTGGCCGAGTGGATAAGAGCATCGAACTCAAGCTCTGATGATTCTGTCCGGCAGAGTGTGTGTTTGAATCCCGGTCGTGACCCTTGTGTCCCTGAGCAAGACACTTGGCTATAATAGCTTCTCTCCACTCAGGGGTATGTGAGGGCAGAGATGGTTCTTGTGATTGGTTTAGCCGAGAAGCGCATATATTGCGCACAGGCTGTATACTCCCCACGCAGCTGAGATGGTTTAAGAAATGATTTTTGGCCCAGTGACCAGGGGTAATAATGTCAGAAGTGCTTTGAGACACCCCTCAGGCATGAGAGCACAATATAAAAATGGTCTATTATTATTATCATTATTATTATTATTATTTTTATTATTATTATTGTCCTTCTGCTTGTGCGTGCATTATGTGTGCGCGCTTGTAAACCACAGGTATATAACTCGCTTGGGATTCAAACACCCAACTTTTGCCATTCCTGCGCAGATGTCTTACCACTCGACCACGGTGCTTGCCCGGTGGCTAGAGGCAGTTTGAATCCTTTATTTGAGCAGTGACATCTGCAGTGATTTCAACGAACATTAAATTTGCATCAAGATAAAGAATATTATTTGTTTTTTTTACCCATACACCAATGTGTTAACCACGGTTTACTCAATACTCCTCCCCCCCTCCTCCAGACCTGTGAAAAAAATCCACAGACAAAAACCCGATTTAATTTCACATTCAACATACAAACATGTTATACTTTAACCACTCCAGTTATCTTCAGAACCACCACTACTCAAAAAGAAATATTCATATGGTGTATTTGCAAACCTCTCCTATTGTAGATATACTTCCTTTATGCAAAGTTTCAAATCCTACTTATGTTGTACCTTAACGGTAGAACATTGACATGGTATCATTCAGAAAAAAAATTGCTCATGTTATTTTTAAAGATCCATAGTTATTTCCTGGTACAGATGGCAGCCATTTTGTTTCACTTCTTATTGTTGTGTACAACCGAATTGATTGCCTGCATCATTTGCATGCAGGTAAAGTGTGCACCATTGATCCCTGTCTCGGTTTGTTTAGTCAAGAAGTAGATTTTCAATTGTCCCTTCAAGCCAAAGTGCCATTAATAATTTATGTGACACCAACCCCCCATGATGTAAAAGCAGCTGACACTGTTTTTTTTTCTCTCTATTTTTTCCCTGTTAGGTTTTATCTTTGCACATACTCAGACTATTGAAAAACCTTAATTGTGTTTTCCACAGAATTTGTCTCAATTAATAAAATATCTTTTCTATCAAATATACGAGAACAATGTACACAGTAGTTTCTCGCTTTTAAAGAAACACTTTGTCATTCGGGGGCAAAAGTCAAGTGCGGTTGCAGTAGCTACGCTTGACCCTAAAGCTATTTCAGGTTGGGTCTATTGTTAAGTGCATATACAATACAATCCAATGGGAGAGTTATCAATCAATTATGGTTTTTTTTTAGTTGCGCCACCTGCCCCCCATGACAGCAAGCAGGTGTGCATCAATCGACACCCCCCCCCCACCCTAGTAGAATGTAGACAAGAGAGATAATGTCATGTTTGTGATGGTCAAAGCTGTCATTTATTTTGCTAGGCTGGGCTAGAGTGAAGTACAAAATGGCAGTTTTATATAATTTTGAGTGGAGTATTCAAAGAAATAAGAAGGTGTTACTTTTGATATCAACAACGGGGGAAAATGACTTGGTAAATTTTATATGATTTTGAGTTGAACAAAGAAAAATTTACAAGAGTAGGATTTGAACCAACGACCAACGGATTCAAAATAATTAACCTCATTACATACAAACAAATTCAATTAAAAAGATTTGCATCTTTTTTCAATTAATAAGAAGGAGTGTGGTTACTGTGCCACAAAACACATCTTGTGTAGTTGAATAGTTTCAAATGGTTGGTCAATTTGCAGGAATATGTTATCAAGATCTAGGATTCAAACTGCCTCTAGCTAACGGGTAATCTGTGTGATGGGCTAGTTGGTTAAGACACTGCTCTAGAATTGCAACGATCGTGGGTGCAAATCCCACCTGAGTAATATCCCTGTAATTGTTTTTTTCACCGGACTCGGGATCGTAACTGAGTATACAGTGCCAACATGCATCGGTGTATATGGGTGATGAAAAAAAAAAAGAAGAAATTTTACAAATTAAGAATAGGAGGGTTAACTTGCTATTTATACTATCATTCAGACCTATTTCTCTATAGGAGGATGATAAATTAATATTTTATCCTGTATTGTCATTGCCCAGGGTACAGAGTCTTGAGGAACAGTTAAGAGAAGCCGAGATGAGACATCAAGAAAGTGTTGAAGACAGAGTCAGGAGACATAAAGATCAACTGGTATGTATTTCTTATTCTTATGCTGCATGTAGAGGTCAAAGGAATTACTTTACCTACATTAAGCCTGTTTCTGAGTTGGAGGCTGCAACTGGAGGCACTTAATTAAAAGGGGAAATGTATGTGTTGAAGTAACCAATATCTATTGGCAATATCTACTTACTAACAGTAGTCAAAGCGTTTTGAGAATCATAGTTTTTGTTTGCAAAAATATTCCAATTACGGATTATTCTTCCTGCATGAATATATTTGCTCCGGATGTTCGGCGATATCTCAAAAACACGACCACCTTTTGAAATATTTAAAAAACCCAAAGGTATTCTTCCCCTTTAAAGACAGTGGACACTGTTGGTAATTGTCAAAGACTAGTCTTCACAGTTGGTGTATCTCAACATATGCATAAAATAACAAACCTGTGAAAATTTGAGCTCGATTGGTCGTCGGAGTTGCGAGATAACTATGAAAGAAAAAGCACCCCTGTCACACGAAGTTGTGTGCTTTAAGATGCTTGATTTCGAGACCTCAAATTCTAAACTTGAGGTCTCGAAATCAAAATCGTGGAAAATTACTTCTTTCTCGAAAACTACGTCACTTCAGAGGGAGCTGTTTCTCACAATGTTTTATACTATAAACCTCTCCCCATTACTCGTTACCAAGTGAGGTTTTATGCTGATAAATATTTTGAGTAATTACCATTAGTGTCCACTGCCTTTAAGGTAGCTGGGTTCAAACATCGCATAATCTTGATGTTATTCCTTTTTTGTTCTTCCCTCAGTCTAAGAATGAGAAAGAGATGGAGGAGCAGATAGAGCTCTTATCAAACAGGTGAGGTTCAACTTTGGCGATAAAGAATATTATCGTTTTATTTTGTTCCCAAAGACTCTGCGAAAAGTCACTGAAACATATATTGGTAAACTCTAAATCAGTTATGCTTAACGCACAACGGACCCCTTGATTTGCGAACTTTTATATGATTGTGATCCAGTGGTTAGACTGTAGGGCCTGCAATCACAAGATTGTGGGTTCAAATCCTACTAAGCTAACCGCTGATTTCACAATGACTAGAATAAGTAGCGTTGTCTAGTTACAGAATCACAATTTCTTGATTTTTTGCAATTCATAATCATAGAGGTTAGAGCCATTGGACCCTTTCAGTAAACACTATTGTCCAAGGCCCACACTTAGTGTATCACAACTTCTATATCAAATAACAAACCTGTGAAAATTTAGGCTCAATCGGTCATCGGAGTCTGGAGAAAATAATGGGAAAACCCACCCGTGTATCCGCGCAGTTTGCCGTGTCATGACATGTTTTTAAAATAAATCCGTAATTCTCGCTAACGAGAATTGATATTGTTTTACTGTTTTCTCAAAAAGTAAAGCATTTCATGGAATAATATTTCAAGGGAAGTCTTTCACCACTACCTTCTGTAAACCCTGTAAGTTATTTGTAAATCTGTGATTTTTTTTTTTCCTGTACCGAAAGGGTCCAATGGCTTTAATTAAATCAATGTTTGTATGAGAGAGATTGACTGTTGCCAGCTTGGTGTGTATCCCAATGCAGGAGTTTGTAAAGTTTCCTGGACAGGGAAGTTCATTAAGACAGAAAGATGTTTTAAGATTCTATTGTTATTTTCCTCGCAGAATATTATTTCTTGACCAGGAGAAGTGTCAGCATGAGACGGAGATGGACCGTCTGAAACTACACATGGAGAACCTGAAACAAGTAAGTCAAAGATCTTAAGATTTTTTTAATTTGATTCAATTTCATTTTTTATGAGGTATCGCCATAGAGTTATACATAAGAACTAGAGGGCACACTGGTGATGCCGCAAGATGACAAGCGCGCCATTCTGTACGCGCGTTGAATATGAAGTACACGTTGGAGTTGTTTTTATTGAACGCTCACGCGATGCTGTTTGTTCAACTTACAAAATGGCCGCACCAACACAAGCTGTGAGATGGCTGTTTTGTCAACTAAGAAAATGGCCATCTGCGCGCATGCCGAGGCGCGTATATAGGCTAGTGCGCCCTCTAGTTGTTATACATAACTCTACGGGTATCGCCCAACTCCTAAGTCCAGCAGACAGCCACTTCAAGCTGAGAGCTACCCTCAACTGATTTAGGCTGTCAACCCAGATCAACTGTTACCACGGGCCCGTTGACGCATACTCCTGGGGCTGAAATAGGGTTACTCCCCCCTTCACAGTCCATAAGGATGTTGGCATGTGGCGTGTCATGGCCGAGCGGTTAAGAGCACCGGATTCAAGCTCTAGTGTTTGATCAGCAGAGTGTGGGTTCGAATCCCGGTCATGACACTTGCTTTGTAAAATTGGGGAGGTAGTGCTTTCTGCTTTACTGGCCAGGCTTCGGACTGATGATACCCAAGCCTACATCCATATGGACTGTAAAAGGGGTAACCCTGTTTCAGCCCCAGGAGTAGGTGGCAACGGCCTCTGGAATAAAATAATTGTAGCCCACACCTTGAAGTGGCCTTTATAGGCCTTGTCGGTCTGGCGACTTGCATTAAACAAAATTAAAATGGGTATCATCCTCTAGGAGCGTGATTGGTGGAGCAGAATGCAGTACCTTCTCAACTTTTTTGAAGCAATTATGATTAAGTGCCTCACTCAAAGGGCACAAGTCATAGCTGGAATTCGAGCCCACACTCGAAGCAATCACAATCTTTGACAATCGTTTGCCAATCGTCAAAGTACATGATAGAAAAAACAATAATAATCCTGTACAGGTCTAATCAAAAAAATACACAGATTAATTTGAGTTGATGACATTTGATTTGGTTTCTTTGTAACAGGAGAACAGCAGACTAGAAGCACAGGTACTAGACCTTGATAACAAGTGGTTGGCGTTGTCGGTTGATTATCAACAGAAGCAAGATACACACCACAGGGAAATGAGAGACATGGAAGAAACTATCAAAGCTAGTAATGTGGTACGTTTACATTACGTTTTCTATTGAAACGCTTAGTGGTGTCAGGAGGTACCTCAAGTGTTTGTGATGGTATCCTAGTTTGAGTTGTTTGGCATGATCCCTAGAGCATTTTGTTTGAAGCCTTGCATGGTATTGACCCCTTGCACGCACGTCACATGCGGCGACTGTGCCACGCTCACCATTTTGGTTGGCAGTGAGGCCGCCCCACGTCAAATGCGCACTTGACTGAATAATACACATTGACGTTGCCCACCAATATGGCGCATCCAAGATTATTCGATGGTGACGTCAGGTGAACTGGGTCAATAGAAAATAAAATAAGAATTAACCAGTACTAGTAACTTGCAAGTACCACTTTGTGTATAATCTCTGTGTTGGCTCTGAAAAGGGTCGGTGTGATCTCAAAGTTTTGAACAGTACGTTCTGCTCGTCTATGCTCTGCTCGTCTTTATCTTTAAATTGTATCACTTTTTTTTTTTTTTTTCAGGTCTTAAATATAATAGTTGTACAAGATTTGTCCAATGCTGATAATCATTTTGTTGTTTCGCATTATTCTCGTTTCAACTTCACTAAATTTACTTACTATTCTTGAAATTATTCTCAAATCTTTAACTGATTTTTGTTTCTAGACTTAACCTGTTTGTCTTATATTTTTTCGTGGTGTCTGAACTGTAGCTTGTAGACGATTTATCCCTCGAGCTTGAAGCGTTAAGACACGAGAATCTAGAGCAACGAGAATACGGTGCTCGGCTGATGCGAAGTCCAAGTGTTTCCGACCTTCCAAGCAGATACTCGGAGATCAAAGATGAAGTCAAACGTCTTAAGAAGGTGAACACCATATAAATTCTGTCTAAAGGTCAAGCACAAGTTTAATGATTGAAGACAAACATCAATGCTTTGTTTGAAAGACAAATTTCATTTACATCTTCTGTTTTTTTTTTAGAATAACACCATTCGATGGCCGGTTGAGCTTTGTTATCCCTTACAAAAAAGTCCTTCCTATAGGCAAATACCTATAGAATCCTATAGGATTGATATAGGATTCTGACAGAATCCCTATAGATTTTTTGGCACTTTTTGATTCCTATAATATTCCTAAAAGATTCTTAAAGGGTTTTTTTTTGTAATTTTGTCATGTATTTGTAAGATACTGGGGCCGATTTCACAAAGAGTTAGGATTAGGAGATATAAAAAAAACGTGCGGCTAGTCCAAAATTAGGTTGAGTAACTCGTCCTTACTCGAGATAAGACTAGTCTTAACTCTTTGTAAAATCCACCCCTGGTCTTTGACAATTTCCAATGTGACACATGTACTTTAAGTCAGCCTGGTGAAGGAAAAAACAGCTGTTATTTTTTTTCCGCATTATAAAGAAATGCTGTATGAGCTTCTTCTCTTGTGCCGACTACTGAGGAAACTGTTTCCTTAAATCTCTGTGAAATTTAAGCCCTAAGTATTTGCCAAGGGGTGGATTCCTTATCAAATTTGAATCCTTGTCAGGCCTGACGCTAACTGTTTTTCTTGACTAGCCCGCCGGAACTAGTCAGCTGTATGTTGACTTGCCTGCGACTTGCCCGCACAAATGTTAACTACCCTGTGAGAAGTAGTATTTGAAACTTTGCATGGTGGAAAAATTATATGGAAAGGTTTGCGGTAACACCATGTAATGACTATCTCTAATGAGTCGGGGTGGTTCTATTGCTTAAAAAACAACGGTTCTTTTCAGAACCACCCCAACTCATTAGAGATAGTCACTACATGGTGTTACCGCAAACCTTTCCATATATAGCCTGTGAGAGTTAGTTAGTACTTGCTAGTTTTGGACTAGCCCGCCTAAGAGCAGATTTGACCTGCCCATACACCAATCTTGACTAGTGTTTGCAAGACGGGCTAATGTCTAAATTGAGCCTTGCTAGTTTCAGATTTTTTGTTATGGTTAAATTTTCAACATTGACACTCACCGTTGCTGTTTTCTTTAAATCTAACAGGAGAATGCAAACTTAAAGGATACAAATGAAGAGATGAGTGCTCAACTTCTAAATAACAGTGTACAGATAGGAAGAAGTTTACTTCACAGAGGGACGTCCAAATCAGAATCATTTGCATCCGAACTGGAAAAGTCTTCAAAGGATGATGTAAGTAACTCTCATCCCAAATTCTAACACAAACATAGAAACTCAAAGAAAAAAATTTAAAGGAAAAAGATTATTAAATTTCATTCAAATGTATCAAAGTTCATGCGTTTTTTTCCTAATTTAATCAAACTAGGGTTTCTTGTTGGCTGCTATTGCGTTAAATTTTTGTTGTGCATTTATAATTTCTTCTTAGTTCTTTTTTGTCTCAAAGTAAACATCAGCAATCTTTTGAAATAATTTTTCTGTTGTCCTTTTTGGTTTGTTTGTTTAGTATTTACAGGTTGTATAGCTTTCAAAAAAAATTGTTCTTATTATATTTACATACTTTTGTAAACACATCAATTTTAGTCTTTTAAACTACAGCCGTGTAATTTTAGTCGAATAAGAAACCTAAACAAATTGAATTGCTTTAGAGTCTACATTTTTACTTCTTTCCTCTTTTTTTTGTTCTAAGAAATTGCCATTAATCACAGAGGACTCCATCGTCTTAAATCATTTCATCTTGATTCCCTTTTCCTCGAACCTTTAGATTATGCAAGCCTTGAGGGAGGAAGAGCAATTGAATCGAGACTTACGGGAGTACATCGGTCGCATCCTCTCCAGAATCCTCGATAGTAACCCGGGACTTCTTGAGATCCGACCCAAGAGACACGGTAGCGTAGCATCACTCATGAGCATGGACACATGACAACGGTTTGCTCTTGTAAGACAGTCTTTACATAGCTCCTTATAAAAAAAAACTGATGTACAAATATTTCTGGATCTGGATCAGGACAAATATTTTAATGCTCTTATTAGAGCAAACATGAAGACGATGAAGAAATTCTTAGTTTTAGATGTAGGTGGAAAACCCTCAGAGAATAATTCCTGGGAAAACCCACCTGTCATGTAGAGACGGGAAAACCCAATCCACACGGTACCCCTGGTGGGATTCGAACTGGGGTCCCAGAGGTGGAAGGCAAAGAAAGACACCATTACACCAAGTCATGAATCATGAATGTTATAAGGAAGAGACTGTCTTGGAGTGACGCACTCAATACTTGCTTCCTACGGAAAGCATCATAACTTGGGATGTGATGACTAGCCGCGTGGCTTGTTCGGGTCTTGTGGATACTGACTAGACTTTCGGAGTGATCCCCTGATTGCGATTACCCAGGTATTTGGGTGGTATGGTAGCTAGTGCTTTAAAGCGCTTGACAGTATCATCGCTGTGGCTCTGGTTCGATTCCTGTATGGGTCTCATGGATTCTGACTAGACTCTGGTAAACTAGGTGAAATACTGCATACTCTCCACATATCGGGGTGTACACCCTCTGAGATGAACACTGCAAGTGTACACTCTCTGACTAGCATAGTCAGCTAGTGCTTAAAGCTCTGGCCTCTCGATCGCTGTGGCTCTTGTTCTATTCCTGTTTAGGGCCAGCTGTTAGTAGAGTTGTTCGTTAGTTCTCTCCTTTGCCATGAGGTTTTTTTCTCCAGACCTTTCAATTTTTCCTCCCTTTGGAAAAGCCAAACATTTTCAATTTCTGCCTCTGTTCAGTGGTCATTATATGTGTTGATGAGGATGGCTTCCAAAAGGTGGCGTTACATTTCTTTTGTTTGACTGTGTTGTAGCCGCATCCTTTTGCAATTCAGTTTCTCAGTTGGGGGTAAGGATGATACGCCTCCCAAATTATTATTATTATTATAACTTGGGATGTGATTGTTGGATACATGGCTTGTATGAGTCTCAAAGTTTCTGCTCAGGCTCTCATCTCCTTCAGAGAACAATACAGGGCTGTTCTTTTGGCAACGTCACCATCAAAGAATTGATCACTTTGCTGAATTCGAAATCCGCCAAGTATATGACACTTAAAAAAACGTCAGCTCATTGAGCACATTCAAGGCCGTAAGAAGTCTTACACTTTTGTTCATACTTGTTGCAGATGTACCAGCAAACCCTATTTAAGAGTTGAACAGAAATTTATTAGAACAATTTTAATTAATTCTTGCCCTTGTGATGGATGCTTTAAAAAAATTAAGTAGCATTTGTGTGAAAAAAGTTAAAATCTTTGCAATAAAAAGCAGTTTGGAAGACAAGTTTAGGCTGTAGGTCGAATACTAATATGCAGATTTACTGAAGCAATCACTAGGCACAAAAAAGACAGATCTGGTTGTCAAACAAGCAAGGTATTTCATCTCATACATCTCGCTTCAAGCGCCTTATTTTGCGTCTTTATTTTGGCAATATCCTTCAACTATTTCCAAGAGTCATTTCATTCACCATGTTTTTTACGTCCGTTCAATAAACGATCGATACCATACATGGGCATTACTGGCAACATCTCTCTGTTGTTCAATGGATTGTTAGACCTTGTGAAATTGTGACGTCGGATAAACGGGCGTGTGGTTTGACACAGGCTCGCCACTGTCAACCCCAATGTTTGAAAACAGTGAAAATTAATCAAGTGGTTTTACTATTTTGTCCATTGATGACTGGTGGAGCTTAAACCTCCACAGGTTTCATATTTCATGTTTATATTGGTGTCACATAAAGTGAGGATACCGGCCTTAGACAATAGACAGATCCATTAAGCTCCGCCCCATTGTGTATTAACCAATCACAACTCAACGAAGGTCCGACAAATAAAGTCCGACATGCGTGCGCGTATGCTTGGCGCATGCGGCAGAGTTGTGCAGAAAGGCATTGAGAGGCTCACGTGTTCTAATGGAGCCTAATGGTTCGGTCTATTACCAATGTTGTCTGTATGCTTTAAGGAACAAGGTGGTCTGTAAAGTCTAAAACTCTTCGCTAAATTATTGCACAAGTTCCTCTAAAAATAGTGGTTATTTTAAAAGAAATACCGTCTTCAAAATATCATCCGCCTATTTTTTTTAATGTAGTGTGTGATTTTTATGCAAGCAGAAATTCTAAGTTGGTGTGACTATTTTTTTACACTTGCTGAAAGTCGTTTTTTTTTTTTTTTTTTTTTTTTAAGTAAGTGGCTTTTTATTGTTGTCTTGCGTGAACATTCCTAAATTCATTGTTATATCAACAGTTCTTAGACTGATAGTGACACGTGTAAAGTATTTTTGTATCAGACAAAGCTATTTAACAGATATTGAAATTGTAAATAACGAAATGGACAAAATATTTTAATTGAGAAAATGTACTTGTTAAATTAAGTGGACCAAGTGGGTATGTATGTATACTTCAAACCACACCATAGATTTAAAGTTTACTTCCTCACCCTCAGGGCACTGGACACTATTGGTACCTACTCAAAATAACATTAAACCTAACTTGGTATTAAGTAATTGGGAGCTGTTGATAGTATAAAACATTGTGAGAAACGGCTCCCTCTGAAGTAGTTTAATCTTCCACGAATTTGATTTCAAAACATTAGAATTAGATTTTGAGGTCTCGAAATCAAGCATTTGAAAGCACAGAACTTCGTGTGACAAGGGTGATTTTTTCTTTCATTAATAATTTGCAACTTGAACGACCAACTGAGCTCAAATTTTCACAGGTTTGTTATTTTATGCATATGTTGAGAAACACCAAGTGAGAAGACTGGTCTTTGACAGTTACCAATAGTGTCCATGTCTTTAAGAGAAGTTTAGCATCAGTATTTACTACAACTAAAACGGAAATGTTTAGGATTTAAGCTAGGCAAGAAGCTTCAATATTATGTACATGATGACATAGATTCTTTGTCTGAAAGCAGATTCTTGTATAAGCTTCTTGCTTTTATTTATTAAAGTAGAAAGTTGGGTTTGGATTTTAAAATGTCAACATATGTTTTAATTTTCTAAAACAGCCATTTTATTTGATGAAACCACACACCCACTAGAGGTTGGTGTTATTATTTCATATGCACTTGCCTTCTCATTGGTGTGATGGTACAACATTGGTTACAAACAATACTCAATATTCACAAAACAGAATTGAATAGATCACTTAATAAAGGCACTGGACACGTTTGGTAATTACTTAAAATTTATATTAGCATAAAAACTAACTTGAGTAACAGAGAGCTGTTGATAGTAGTTTTTGAGAAAAAGGTAATTTCTCACTAAGTATTTGAATCTGAGAAAGACTTCAGGCCTTCACACTGCTTTTATTTTTTATGTTTTATTTTAAAACAATGAACAGTGAAAGGATTGTATTTTTGTCTACAAACCAATGTTGTACCATATCTTTGGGATGCTTTTATCACTTAGATCCCAGTCTCATAAAGCTGTTAAGCAGAAAATACTGCTCAGCATTTTTTTGCTGAGCAGAAAATCAGTGGTGCACCAGTTGCAAGAGTGTTCAAATTTTTGAATTTTGGCTTGTAACCAGTTTCTGTAAAGCAATTATTTATTGTGCTTTGCAAGGTTTTTTTATGCTTACAGGCTTTATGAAATTGGGCCCTCAGTTAGCAGTAAGTTCTTTTTAGCTATGGACGTGGTGCAAAAGATCCAGGATTATGAATTTAGTTTGTGTGCTATTGCTTGTAGCTTGCCTTCTTATTGTACATAAAACAGATTTTTTTGCGATTACTTGTGTGTGGTATAGATTATAGTTTGACATGATTGCCCAATTTTGCTATAATGTTGCAGGTAAGAGATAACCCTGAAATAGGGGACCTACTTTTTATGTAAATCATAGGCCTCATTTAACATTCGCTCGGCCCCAGCGGCCAGTCTATCCAGGAACGCTGGGATTGGCTAATCAGCTTGCACAGATTTTTTTTGTTCAGGAAGCACGTCATGTATGCAGTGCATAGAAATATGGCGCAGTGTGAGTGTGATGCATGATGGGACTGCGCATTATTAAACCAATGAGCATGCATGAAACGTTTGCCCATCCCAGCGCCTTTGGTTAAAGCAAGGTGCTGGGGATGAGCAAACATTTAACAGTACTGTGTAACCGGGAGACTTTTGGGCAACAGAGGGCAGCAGACATACTGCATAAGTTTTTATTATTTGAGTTGTGCAAGTCTCTTTAGTCTTTAAATATAGAGATCGTTAAGTGCGACGGTTTTTTTTTTTCATGTTGTCAAACATTGTAGTATTTCAGACGGAATTATTTTGGGAGACAATTAGTACTATTATCAAGATTGTACTACAAAAATATCAGCTTATGGTTTAAAAGTTGTTGTTTTTTAACAAAACTGTTGGAGCGCTTTGAAACTTCAGTAAGCGTTGTAAAAACACAATGTTAGACTGTAATATCACTCCTGAAATCTCAACAGAATGTCAAAGTCAAATGGAGCAGTTTTCTTTGTAATCCATCAAGGACGATGTCTCAGATTTCTTGTAAGGAGATAGTGTTCCTGTCAGAGTCATTCCATATTTAATTTGATTCTTAGGAGGAAATGAAATTTAAGATTCTGATATTGGATTTTATACCCTAGTATTTTAGAGCATAGAATTTTGACGGACATTCCATATTGGTAGTGAGTTTGTTGTTTGTTCACCCCTTCACCATCACTGTGTTTAAAGTCACTGGACACTATTTGTATTTACTCAAAATGTTAGCACAAAAACTAACTCGGTAACGAGCAATGGAGAGAGCTGTTAATAGTATAAAACATTGAGAAACATTGAATCTGAGAAAGACTTTAGGCCTGGAGCCTTTCTCAAGCATCTCTGAATGCATTCAAATTTTTTGCAACAAGGATGTGTTTTCTTTCATTATTCTCTTGCAACTTTGATGACCAATTAAGTTAATTTGTTCACAGATTTTTCATTTTATGCAAGTGAGAACAGAATACTGGTCTTTGACAATTTCCAAAAGTGTCCAGTGCCTATCTTTAAGTAATGTTAAAAAGGAACATGTTGCCTTGGATCGGTCGAGTTGGAAAAGCAAATGTAACCGTTTGTTGTAGCATGCATATTTTAAAAGTAGAATATAATGATCGATCCACGCAAGTATCACTCGAAACTGCGTGGTTTTCCTTTTACCTCGTCGACAAACACGGTATGACCGACCGACTCGACCGATCCAAGGCAACATGTTCCTTTAACTTATTTTTAAAAATCACTGGTTTGTAGAACTATGTTATTTTATTGTAAAGACTGGACTGCAGGTGGGCTTGAACCAATAGAGCTACGCGATGTGCCAAATGAGGGGTAAATTATCCGAAGCATCTACAGGATTTAAACTGTGACATGGAGGATTTTTGTAGGAAACCTGATACTTTCTAATTAAATCTTTCTTAACTATGAATGTATTTTAGTATTGTCAATTGAACACTAGTATTTTAATATAAAAAAGGAGCGTTATTTTTATGTCTCAATTCGCATTGAGATGACACTGACATAATAGACAATCATGAAAAATGCATATTGTTTTGTTTTTGGGGAGTTTGTTTTAATTTGTTTGTCTTAGTGAAGTCAATGTGCCTTTATTTGTGTGTCATAACATAAAATAGTGTGTATTATTTACTGTTAACTACTTTGCGTAATTTTACAAGTTTTATTGATAATGTATGATAATTTATGCAAAGCCAAATTGCAAATTTGAATATCATATCGTTCATTCAGATGATATTTCAGATTCAGATTATATTAATTGTTGTGGAGACCCCAGGATGGTATCTCTTGTGTGGAATACAGATCGAGTATAATAACGAACTCTTTGGAATTTCTGTGTTTTATTCTTGTGCAGTGAATTTTAGCTGTTTTCAGCCTTGATTAATTCTCAATGTAGTTTTTAGAATTTAAAACCATGTAGTGATGGGGCCGCTGTCAGCTAAATAATGCTGACATTCTACATGTACACACATAGACCTATGTCGTGATATCCTTAGCTGGACCACACCACTCGTTTTCGAGGTGGTGTCAATCAACACTGGTAAGGGTTTTGGTTAGGAGGGGGTAGGACAGACTCTGTCAGCATACTTTGTGTACAAAATCGAAACCAGTTAAGGATATTATACACCGTTCGCCTGTTATGCGAAGTCCCGTTCTACAAACTTGTTCTATAATAGCGCCATCTTTTGAATCAGCCTCCTTCAGCCCATGATAATTTACTTTAAGGTTTCGTGCACCCCACTAATAAACTCCCATTTATCATAAAGTGCAAAATGCAAATTAGTATGAAAACAATACAAGTCCTTTGAATAAGTCACCTGAGATTTTTACTGTAAATGGAGAAGTAGTATTTATAGACTCTTGACTTTTTTTCATCTGCTCAAGTTGATAATTATGGGGAGTCCCATCGGGACCAATCGAGTTATTCTCCCTCCAAGTAAAAACACTCCCAACTTGTGCAATAACTTTTACAAACGTACGAGCTCATCAGTCTTGAAAACCCTACACCCCTCGAAAATTAAGACAAATTTATTTCAGGGCCTTTGTCATCCAAACAAAAAACAAGTTGGAAAACAAAACCAACCCCAAGATCACAATAGTGCCATTGGGCACATGTTTTACACTCTTATCAATTCCTGTGCTCTTAAGTCTGTTTTTAATAGAATATACTTACAATAATAATAATAATAACCCGTTTTTATATAGCGCTTTTCACACCCGGAGGGCGTCCCAAAGCGCTTCACATTATTACCCCTGGTCACTGGGCCTTAATTCACTCCTTAAACCATCTCAACTCCCTGGTGGGGAGTATGCAGCCTGTGCAACATTAATATGCGCTACTCGGCTAAATCAATCACAAGAACCATCTCTGCCCTCACAGGTACCCATTTACCCCTGGGTGGAGAGAAGCAATTATAGTTAAGTGTCTTGCTCAGGGACACAAGTGTCATGACCGGGATTCGAACCCACACTCTGCTGAACAGAAGCATCAGAGCATCAGAGCTTGAATTCGGTGCTCTTATCCGCTCGGCCACGACACCCCACTTACAGACACTGGACACTGTTGGTAATGGTCAAAGACTATTACTTACGGTTGGTGTATCTCAACATATGCATAAAATAACAAACCTGTGATAATTTGAGCTCAATCGGTCATCGAAGTTGCGAGATAATAGCGAGAAAAAATACCCTTGTCACAAATTCTAAATCTGAGGTCTATAAATCAAATCCGTGGAAAAATTACTTATCTCTCGAATACTTCAGAGGGAGCCGTTTCTCACAATGTTGTATATTATCAACCTCTCCCCATTACTGGTTACCAAGTAAGGTTTTATGATAATAATTATTTTTAGTAATTACCAATAGTGTCCACCGCCTTTAAATTTGTTTATAATAGAATATACTCAATGGGCCTACTGACGAGACCGACGGTCAGTTTCCTCCTGTTTCGTTCGTCACTACTGGTTTTCACGTGTAGAGGGATGGCATAACGTCGAGGAGTACTCCAGCCGTCTAAAGGTGCTAACGTGAATGACATTTTGACACAAACTGATTGACCGTTATAAATTAAATTGTAATTGCACATAAGTGGATCAAGATATCCAACAATGGATTATCATTTTTGAGTTTAGCCTGTAGTGTAGCAACCCCTTATCTCAACCATGCCATGGATTAAGTGCTTAAAACCCTTTTCATTAGTTTGTGGTCCATTCTGGGTAAAGCCATTGGACGTAACCGTTGTGATTATGGAAAACAAACAGCTGGAGTTAAAAGTTCAAGAAATTGTCAAAATGCTTGATTTGATTTGAGTCGGTCGGGAAATAGCGATCTTTAATAATGACATGTGTCATTTTGTTCTGGAGAGTTGGCTTATTCTTGTTCGACATCATAAAAAGGAGTCAAACGCAATGTGTGCATTCGGTCTCGTGGCTTCATGCCAAGTTATTTTCATCTCCATTCAATTCAAATCAATTCAATTCAATTCACTTCAATTCACATTTATTTCCACAAAAACAACTACATTGTAATGCATACATATCAATATAAAAGACAGAAATAAACTAGCGAGAAGCGCGTGGAGGCAAGGTCCAAAATTTTCGGCCATGTTTTTTTTTTTTCATGGCGTTTTCCGAGTGTGCCTATTTTCTTGCAAACCAAAGTAGCCGTACTTGAAGGCACTTACTCAAAACAATTGTTACGCAGAAACTTATCGAGCAATAGCAAGCTGTTGGTAGTATTTAAACATTCGGATCCATTTGAAGTAGTTTTTGAGATAGAGGTTATTTCTCACTCAATTGATAAACAAAAGACTTCGGCTGAAGCCTTTTATTAAGCATTTGGAACAAGGGTGTTCTTTAATAATCTCTGACAACTTCGATGACCAATAATTGAG
Source organism: Asterias rubens (assembly GCF_902459465.1). Lineage (NCBI taxonomy): Eukaryota > Metazoa > Echinodermata > Asteroidea > Forcipulatida > Asteriidae > Asterias > Asterias rubens. The sequence goes on along the minus strand of NC_047068.1, from coordinate 8,929,643 downwards.
ACCACGTTCACAGGTTTTTTTAAATTTTATTATACATTTTTATGTTCGGATACACCAAGCGAGAATACTGGAAGTTGACAACCAAAGGTATGCCTTTAACATAAACAATTAAACTATTCCCCCGTTAAGAAAAACGTCCTTGCAAAAAAAAAAAATTATGTTAATTTAATTACAAACCCATTGCCAAAATTCAATTCAACTGCATTTAAAAGTAATAACAATATCATTATTGTGAGCGACACACGTGCGAGACGTTATGGAGAACCCGCAACTGTAGTATATAGTCCAACCTTGAACTGCTCAACGTCGCGTCCACACGTGCTCCAACAAACAATATGGCGCTCATAAAGCTTATCTACACCAAAATTGTATACAAAAGAAAACCCCTTTATCAGCATAAGCAGCTAGCGATTCAAGGAATCTAGAACAACGGTTTTATGCAGCTGTGTGTTTCATTTTCAAATTTGTGTATTTCTATAATTAAAAAAAAAAAAATTTTGCTTTTGTTTACAGAAGAGGATTGATTGTACGGCCTGCATGCATGTGTCCTTTTAAGACTAATTTTTTAAAAGTTGACCGTTTTAAAAATGTTTACCTGGTGTTTGTGTTACCAATGTCACTGTAGTAAAGGAATACCAATGTGTTTTCGCATTGTCAACGCTCGCCCTTAAAATTTGAAGTGAGGTTCCAATAGGCCATAGAGAAATTCTATGAATATGGACCTTACAACTTCGCCGGAGATCTACACGCACATTTCATCCTGTTTTCTTATAAAAAGCTCACACAGGTACAGATAATTTAAATAATTCTTTGAAACAAATTTTCAATGAAAATCCCACCGATAACTTTAAAAACTGTGACAGACGAAGTAGGCCTATGCGCGACTGAAACACTTCAGATCCAAACGATATAAAATAATACGCCCTCTCTTGAAACATATTAAAGGCAGTGGACACTATTGTCAGTTACTCCATGGAGCAATAAACTAGAAGGAGTTAGAACGACCTAGTTTATTGCTCCATGGTTACTCAAAATAATTATGAGCATAAAACCTTTCTTGGTTACGAGTAATGGGGAGAAGTTGATAGAATAAGACATTGTGAGAAACGGCTCCCTCTGAAGTAATGTAGTTTTCGAGAAAGAAGTAATTTTCCACGAAGTTGATTTCGAGACCTCAGATTTAGAATTTGAGGTCTCGAAATGAAGCATCAAAAAACCCACACAACTTCGTGTGACAAAGGTGCTTTTCTTCAACTTCGACGACCGATTGAGCTCAAATTTTCACAGGTTTGTTATATTATTATGCATATTGAGACACAGCAAGTGAGAAGACTGGTCTTTGACAATTACCAAAAGTGTCCAGGATCTTTGAACCATGCGATAAGGTTTTTTTCTAAGCCTACTATAGTTTATTAGGTAGAAATCGTATAAAAGTTTGCCGTCTCCATGTGGTAGCTATGATCTGCTATTTATTATTTCAGTGTTTGAGTTGTGATTAAGGAGTAATCTTTTTGTCAACACGTTTTGACCGTTAGAAGTAGTGTTTGCCAAACACAAACCCAATAGCTAAAAATACAGGCATCGCTCCCTATAGTTCCAATTTCACAATTCTAATGTTTACAGGATGAGTCATGCTTCTTTGTGTTGTGTGGACCTTGGAGCTATACCTGTATTTTAATATAGTCTGGGTCATTTATCAATTGACCATTGTTGTTTGTTGTTTGCTTGATGGGGGAGCAACCTCACTATTCATATTATAACTGTCATGGGCTGACCAAAGGTCCGCCGATCAATACTGATGTTGACTGCTTGATATTCTGATGAGTCAAATTCAAAAAGGGTAACTTTTTTCCCCAATCATCGCAATAATGTAGTTTATTTGAATTGTAGTCAATATCAGGCTATTGATACTAGAGTTTATGAACAACATTGTAGGATACTAATTACTAAAAAAAAAAAACCTAAATTGTAAGAAGTTTGACACGATTCAGTTACGGAACACCCCTTTGACGAATCGACTAGTCCATTGACCAACGTTTTTCTTTCATAGTTTTTGTATACCACCGCACAAACACGACAGGTGTCTGAGGCGTCCCTAACAAACGTGGCGTGTTCAATGGTTCAATATCTACTACTATTAAAACCGAATTGTCCTACACACAGGAAGGATACGTTATTGTTGTCTGGTGCGAGTAGTAGTCTGGAAATATCAAGAAAAACGCTGGGATTTTAAACAAAGGAATTTATATGATCGTGTTTTGCAGAATAAATCAAGGTAGGATTTCAGCTAGTTTCTTCTAAAAAGATTTGTTTGAATTTTAATATTAGGTTTATTTTTGATTTTTACCCATACACACATCGGTATTTTACGTTTTAATCTTTATTAAGTATATAAAGCTTATTGAATTTGATACAACTTCACAAATAATGTTAAATAAAGTTTGAATGCTTACATTTTATGTTGACACAAATGCAACTTTGTGTTATAAAAAGAAAAACATAAAGACAACCCAAATCCCAATTTTTTTTCTTTTCTTTTTTTTTTTTTTTTTTTTTTTTTTATCCCAGGGATTCTCATTTGATTTTCCACTGTCACTTGTCTCAATATTCGTACAAACAGTTCTTACATGACAAATACAATATACAATACCATTAACAATAAAAGCAAGTTAACCTTGGCCTAAGATAAAAAATGAGTCCCATTTCTGATAAAACTTGAAGTTTACTCCATTAGTAAAAAACATAAATTTTTCCATTGAATAGTACTTTTTCACCTCTCGTTTTAAAACTAAAAGTGATGGGCGTTTCCCGATCATTTTCATTGTATACACATGAAATCTACATATCTACAGGATCGAGTTAACCACATTGCTATTTTTGGTATTACCAAAAAGAAAGACTTCGTTATCCATTGCAAGGGAGAAATTAGTCTGTTCTTTTATCCATGAAAACACTGAGGACCAAAAAGAAATAGTATGGGTGCAGGAACAGAAAAGATGGAAAATGGTCTCTTCTTCTTTTTTGCAGAATGTACAGAGATTAGTGTCGATCTTATTGATTTTAAACAAAAATGAATTAGTGCCCAGGATCTGATGGATTAATCTAAATTGAAACCATCTTAGTTTAGTGTCCACAGTACATGAGTAGGGAATGTTAAAAATCAAAGACCACTTCGAAGAATCGTGGTTGGTATTAAGTTTGACGTTCCACTTGTCAATAAATTTCCTTTTGACCTGTTTAGATAGGACTAAAACATGATAGATTCTTTGTGACCCCTTTTTGTCCTTTAAAAGGACTTCAAGGTTGAAAGGTAAAAAAGGAAAATTAAGATGCGAGTGTTCTATCAAGATGTCCTTAAAGGACGACTTAATAGCTCTTAACACCCCACGAAGTTAGTGTGGACACTAAATGTGTTCTTGAAATCTTCAAGAGGGAGGAAATCCCCATTCTCGTCAATAAGATCACAAATAAACTTAACTCCTTTGCTTTCCCAATGTTTATAATAAATACACTTCCCACCAACTTTAATTTTATCATTAAACCAAAGCGTGCTCTTTAGTACCTCCACTGTAGTTGTGGGTAAGTGGACCCGAGTAAAATTAGACCACGATTTGAACACATCGAGCCAAAAATTATTATAAATTCTTTGCGTACCCACACATTTTGCTGAGCCACCTTCCAATAATAACAAACGAGTAATGCCAAAAATATGATTACATAAAGTGGACCAGTCTGACGACTGTTTAGCCTTGTAAAGTCTACGTAACCAGGTGATTTTTAAAACGTCTATATAAGCACGGACATCAACCATCCGCAACCCACCCAGACCATAATCTTGGAGCATTTGGTTTCTAGCAACACGGTCGTGTCCTTTCCAAATGAAGTTAAAGAACATAGTGTTTAATTCTTTGATCATATTACAGGGTGGGTCGGGGATGGTTAACACAAGGTAAGTAAGTTTAGACAAAAGTAAAGATTTGGCAACGGCAATTCTCCCTAGAACGGTTAAGTGTCTCTTAGACCAGTTGAAGATTTGTCCACGAATGGAACAAATAACTCTATTGTAATTTAACAAAACCATGGAATTTAGGTCAGTAGAAAACTCAATACCAAGAATTTTAAAAATGTGCTCATCCTCAACCCAGTTCACCTTAATCTCTTCACAAAGCTTTTCACCACAACCCTTCTTAGAACCAACCCAAATGGCGTTCGTTTTCTCAATGTTAACTTTCAATCCAGACATACTTGCAAATAGGTCAAGAATTTTAAACGCTGCTTGCAAAGACTTCTCGGTGCCATTCAAAAACAATACCGTATCATCCGCATACTGGGATTTTGTCATTGCATACCAACATGGATAAAACTTCTGCACACAAAAGGAACAAGTAAGGGCTTAATCCGTCTCCTTGCCTACAACCTCTTCCGATCTGGAATGATTCTGAAAGGAACCCATTAACTAAAACTGATGACGAGGCTTGGTTGTAAAGTACCCGGATCCATTTTGTAACTGAGGGACCGAAATTAAATTTATCGAGCACTTTAAAAATAAAATCGTGAGAAATGGAATCGAATGCTTTTTCAAAGTCAATAGAAAGAAGTAAACCCGGAATACTATTATTATCAGTGAGGTTCAGTAAATCGTACATCAACCTAATATTTTCTCCAATAAAACGGTCTGCCATGAATCCTTTCTGACTTTCATGAATGATAAAGGGAAGACAGGATTTCACTCTCTCTGCAATACATGCCGAGGCAATTTTGTAAGATGTGTTCAGCAGCGAAATGGGGCGCCAGTTTTTCAAATACTGCCGAGGTTTGTTCCCTTTTGGCAGGAGAGTAATAATCCCGTATTTCTGAGTGACCGAAAGTTGACCTGAAACTTAGGCACCATTTAATGAACGTAAAAGGTACCATGAAAGGTCGGGAGCAAAATTCAAAACTAAAACCGTCTGAGCCTGGGGACTTCCCCCCTTTCGCCCTTTTTAACACTCGCATTAGTTCTTCATGGGACAGGGGCCCCTCAATGCTATCACGCATGTTGTCAGAAAGAATACTCTTGTCAGCCGCAGCAAAAATAGAGTTTAAATCAATATTATCATCAATTCTCCGAGTAGAATAAAGTTTTTGGTAGACATTCCTAGCCTCCTGTAAAATGTCATTGGAACTAGTAAGTTTACAATTAGCGTCATTAATAACACATTTCATCGCTTTGTTGACGAAATTACGCTTCTCCCACTTTAAAAAGTGCTTTGAGGGTTTTTCACCACCCTCCATCCAACGAGTCTTAGACCTAATTAGAACACCCTCCATCTTAGCTTTACGGAGAGCAACAAGATCGGTCTGCTTAGCATTTAAAAGATCAACCGACTCAAGATCACCCTCCGAAACTTTAACAGAAAAAACACTAATCTCTTTCTCAAGCATGGACTCTGCTTTTCTGGTTTCTTTCGTCTTCCAAGCGGAGTAGGAGATCGTCTTGGATCTAATTTTCATCAATAACATTAACTTGATCATTAATAACAAAGTGAATGTCACGAGGATGCATTTTTCTTAGGCTGGAGCGTAAATAAGGGCAAGCGGCATATTCATCTACCAACTCCCCAATAGTGTCTTTAACTAAATCGGAGTAAGTATTATCAGTCAAAAGTGAGTTATTAAATTTCCAATACCCTTTACCACGTTCCATGTCGCTAAGATCCAATTTAATATCAACGAAAGAGTGATCAGTTCTGTACCCTGGCTTAATAGCACTACTAATAATTTTAGAGTTAAGCTCCGAGGAAATTAAAAAATAATCCAACCTGGATTGTTTCAGAGTTTGGTGTTGTCTCCAAGTGTATCTACGAAAATCTGGATTGTGAACTCGCCAAACATCTATTAAATCAAAGTCGTTACATAAACTAAGCACTCTGTTTCTAGCCAGAGGATTATTCAAATTAATGTAATTAACACAATCAAGGAAATCATTTAATATCAAGTTCCAGTCCCCACATAAAA